>NW_028301613.1:5909090-6060606 GCF_987345545.1 Pholcus phalangioides | reverse complement strand
TTTTACCAAATCCTATCAACAAAATTCATGTAAGGCTGGTATTACACTATAAAAGTTTGGTAAAAATTATTTTATAAAACTTGAAAAATATAACATCTGTTACATTCGAACTTAGCTTACAAACTCAGTTAATCCGTTTATTGATTGCATTTTTCAAGTTTTATAAACAAACTTTTCTGAAACTTTTATAGTGTAATGTTTTTGTTATTGTTTTACATTGAAGAGAATATCATAGATATATTGCCAAATAATTCAGATGTAGTAGATTGTAATTAATGATTCTGCCAAAGCAGAAATTGTATTGTTTTTAAGGTTATTTGTGGGGGGGGGGGTGTATGGGGACCCATTTGGTTTATTAATTTTTATTTTGCTTAGTTTGAGGGTTCAAGAACTTGAGTAGTCATGGAAAACTTCTGCCTGGATGAAAAAAGGAATTTTTCATTTACTACTGCATGTTCTTGGACTATTCATTGTTCAGTAACTAGCATTCATCATTCAAACTTATTTAGTGCACATTTTGTGTACAGGTGAAACAACAATGCAGAGGCATAAACAATGCTCTGCAAAGAGCTAGACATGAAAGTGCTTCACGTGTCAAAAACGATCTTGCTGGCATTGAGCAGTAAAATGTAAACAAATCTCTTTAAAATTTTACATTGTACCTTGTAATTTACACATTTTACTGTGCTTTTGGAAGCGGTGTGAAGAAGTATCATTCTTAAAAAAAAAATGTAAATTGTCTTAATAACTTACTGTGCATTGAGGAAGACTCTGAAAAAGTATGTGATATATATATTGTGGGAAAAGACAGAAAAGAATTATCTGTAGTTGCTAGTGCACTGTTTTGGCCAAAAATTGTTTTTGTTACCAAGTCATTTCTGTCATTTGCTTTGGCTTAAGTCAATCTTATAGGATACTGAAATATTTTATTTTTAACCCATTAAAGACTATTTTGATTCTTAGAAAGGGGAAAAAAACCTTTGAGTGGAGTCACTCCCACCATTTATTGGCAAAGAAAAAAAAATTGTAATGTTGAATGGTAAATTTTCTTACCAACTGATGCCAATGGGTTAATGCTATGATTATGTTTATGTAGTGTACCCCCCCCCCCAAATCTTACTTTTCCTAATATTTTAAGTGGTAGCCCTGCAATTTATAATTTTAAACTTTTGGTTTTAAACTTTCAACTTTCACAGCTCTCTTATGGAAATAATTGTGTAAATCGTAAAAACTTGTGTTCCCCTTCTGAACTTTGAGTAGGCCTATGTCAATATATCCTCAGTTCATCTTAGTCTTAGATCATACAGAGAATTTTATGTTATTTAAGTTATCCTTCGTGCATTGTTTTGCATTGGCATTTGACTCACTTTGTCCCCTTTATGGTCAACAGATGACAGTGCTACACTTTCAGTGTAAATGAGAATTAAACATTTCAGTGTGTGAGAAACTATAGGAATCAAGAAATTATATTAATATTGAATTGAAACGAAATGGGTTGTTTAATCTGAAATCTAATGATTTCAGTTCTATAAACTTTAAATAGGGGAAAACCAAAACTTCACAGGTAATGTGATGGTAATTTACTGGTAATTTTTTCTTGTCAATTGAAATGCACGTCAATTTAAAATCACTCTTGTTAATTGAAAAACTTGTTTTCCTCAAAACATTATTTAAAAAGTGTCTAATCAAAATACGTATTTAAAAAAATTCTTACAGTTGTGCCTGTCGAAACTGAGATATATTAAATCCTTTATAAGGGGTTAATGTAATTTCCTCATTAATATTTCCTAATATAATGATTTTTTCAATTTCTTGTTGATTTCTTTTTTAATGCAGGCTTTCTGAGCATGATTTTGAATTAATTGATCCTATTACGCAAGCATAATTATTTAAAAATTTATAAAATCAAAAGCTTAGACTGCAGAATTCAAACTTACATTATATTGTCAATATAACAATGCTAATGTTCAGTTCTAATGAATGATAAAAATATTTTCCAAGTGGTATTTAATATAAGGTTTTTTTTGTCTTCATTGTCATGGACAGTGTTTTGAAGTGGATGTTCGATTTGTATAACCTTTCAAAGAGTGGAGATATTCATGTACTGGTGCTGAGTTCATTGTATGAGGTAAGAAGATAAATTATGTATATTTCGAGGGTTTTTTTTTGTATATCTAGTATTTTCTTTTGTTTGTATTTTCAATGGCAGCTAACTGCCATTTCACAGAGTTGTGCAACCACCACTCAAAAACAAAATTATTATATACCAGGTTTGTACAAAAAGTATCTGATCATAATTTTTCATGCATAAACCAATAAAGGTAGGGCAGCAAAGTTTAGGGCATGTATGCAGGTGATCCTAGTGTGCATGCTTGAATTTTCACCTTCCTGCAGAAGCTGCCAGTCACCTACAGACTGCCATTGAATGAGGAAGTGCAAGTGAGCCTTGTCGCATTTTCTTTTTTGATAAAATGGCAGGAAAAATGTAACTGCGTTAAATTTTGTGTGAAGTTTTTTGATTCTCAATGAAGACAATCTGCAAGATTCAACAGACCTTCAAAGATAAAGAAATAGGCACCACACTGATAAAGGAGTGGTACAGCTGCTTCAAAGATGGCGGCACATTGGTGGAGAGTGGAGCATGTTCTGGTAGGCCCTGAAAACTCAGAAATGAAATTTTTATTGACCAGGTGAGGATTCTGGTGATGCAGGATCATTAATTCTGAATCACGATCAGAGAACTTGCAGACAAGGCAAGCATTAGCATTGGATCCATTCATTCCATTTTCGCTGCCGATTTGGTCTTCAGGTGATGCAAAGTCATGTTGACCGTCTTCTTTGACTCCAGTGGTAGGGTTCATCACAACTATCACCAAAAAGTACCATCAAGAGGTTCTGCGTCACAATTAGCAGCTCTATCATGATTAATCTAGGAACGTTGTTATATTTTTTCCTGCCATTTTGTCAAAAACGACGAGTCACACTTCCTCAATCATCGACAGTCTGCTAGAGATTGGCAGCTTCTGCAGTAAGGAAAAAATTCAAGCACGCACACCAGGATTGCCTACATACGTGCACCAAACCACACACAAAAAATTAAGGTGAAATACTTTTTGAACGAACTTCGTATACTCATGCATAAGCCGATCCCACCAATATAGGAATGAATTTTTGAACAAAAAAAAATCTACTTATGCACAAAATATTAAATTAAAAACTTTGAATTTGTTTAAAATCTCATAGTTTTTGTTTAAAAAATTCATTAAAGTATAGTTCAGATCCATTCAAACAACAAATAAATGAAAAATAGAAACTAGATCCAAAAATTTGTTAAGAATGGTTTTTTCCAGTGATGGTGTTCATGTTAATTATTCTTATTTTTCAATGAGAAAGAAAGGTGTGTTTTTTTTAAAGTATTTTTATTGATGATTAGGATGTGGAAAAATTAACAAATGTTCAAAAGAATCCATGTAATATTGTATATGTATCCTATTACAGATGATGAAAAATGACAAGGAGAAGAGAGGTTTAGCGGATCTTATGTCAGTAAGTTGTTAAAATAAATTTTGTGTATTATGTATAATATACATTTTAATCTTGCTAAAATGCTGCTCAGTATACCGATAAATTGCTCTACATTTTTTAAAATACAATTTACGACTTCAAAACTTACTGAAGTTTTTCATTAAGTGGTCAAAAAGTTACTTGATTAGGTGTATTTGTACATTGTACCACTTGTGTTTGGCAAAAAATTGTTATTTTTCTCTTACAAAAACACCAATGAATCCACCAGAAATTAGAAATGGAAACAAAGGATGCTCATCAGGCCGTTTTTTTTATGCTTTAAAAATATCTTATACTATTGTAGTTTATACATTTTACTTTAGCCTTTTCACCAGAAATGAGATATCATCACAGCCCATCTCCATTCTAACAGATTCATCTCATTCCTCAGCAGAAGCTCCGGAACCTAAGATGATGGGGGGAAGGGTATGCACGGAAGGCTATATGAGGCCCTCCCTTCAATAATTCATGAATACACAATGTTGCTCACCATTCCACCTCCTGTGTTCGGATTTGAGTCCAGTATATACAAATTGAATGGCAATTTTTGGCCCCCTAAATGTTCTGTTCATGTCGATGCCTCTGTTTCTCAGTTCAAAAATTTTTCTTTCCTGTACTGACTGATTCATACACACTTCTCATGTGCAGATCAGATTCTGATCTTAATAGGTTTCAGATGCATCAAGGAGTGAATGGAACCTAAACTGATATGTGCCCATTCTTTGTTTGAAGTACTTCCAAGTAAAAAATTTTTATGAAAAGCATGTGCCATGATAAGAGTCATCACATACGATTCTTGAAGAGAAAGAAAGAAAAACTATAATTTTTGATAATTCTTTTGATGTTATAGAGAATGCTTCCTATTTTTCCAATCGTCACAATCAAATATTTTTTGTGTCTTCAACTACTTGCAAATCACTCATTTAAGCTGTACTCGTTATAGTAGACTTTTATTGTACATATCAGTATTTAAAAAGCTATGTTGATAATATGATTATTGCTTAATTTGATTTTCATTTCAACTGAACACATTAATTTTTTTTTTTAGTTTGTGATGACAAATATTCAGTCGGTGCTAGAGATAGCAGATGTTCCAGAGCTACTTGTTGGCATAGTTGACATAATCCTCGAAATATCAAATGGCTATCCTGATGTTTTCTCTCGACATTTCAGCGTAAGTATTCCTTACTTCTCTAAGATTATGAAGATAAGTTTTTTTTCCCCAAAGAATATTAAGATAAAGTTATGTAGTAAATTGTAAAATGATGTATGAAATTAAGAATGAATGCTAATTGTTTTCATCAGAATTTATGATTTTAATTAAGGGTATTGAAATTTTAACATTTAGCTAATTTGACTTTTGTTTGACACTGTAGGACACCGTAGATATCCTCATCGGATGGCACATTGACACGACTCAGCAACAGTCTGTCATCGAGTACATTTCAAAAGCATTGATCAACTTCCAGCAGTTTTGGCTTTATGATATCACATTCACTGTTACCTTACTTGGTCAGTTCTTGGAAGATATGGAGTCGTATGCAGAAGTGAGTTTGTATATGTGTCAATATAATAATTTTTTTTTGTGAGTAGTAAGTAACCATTGTTTTCTGTTTTGTTGTTTTGATAAGTTTATTGGCAACTTTTGTGCCAGTGTTAATAAAAATGCTTAGTTTCCATAATATAGAGAAATTGGATTCTCCTACTTTGATTCAGTAAATTTGGTTATGTAATATGATGCTGTAATTATATTTTAATTTTTTTTCATGAAATATGAAGCAAAAGCCTAATCACTAGTTAATTGGGAGGCTTTTAAATATTTTAGTGAAAAAATACCTTAAACCTTCATCCTCCCCAACTTGCATTTTGTTTCAGTGGTTTTAAGGACTATGCATGGTGAAAACTTGTCTGTTTCCACTCAAATAACTTGTTAACCGTTGGTTATATACAAACATACTTTTAATTGGGGAAAAATATGCAATAAACGTGCCCATTTTAGAGATGTCATTTCTTTTACAAGGGAGAGTATATACAGAATGTCCTGTAAGTGCTAATGCAGCCTTTATCTCATTAATCTTCCGTGGTAAAGGCAATATTCCAATTTAAAAATATGCTCAAGAGGCATTTAAAAATCACCCTGTACCTGTTTTAAGAGTAGAAATACAGCATGTCACAAAATAAAAAATCTAAATTTTTGTACAGTCCCTTTGTCCTCTAACTTCCAATTAGAGAGTTATTTCTTTGTATCTCTTGAGACCAACAGAAAAGATTCCATGTTTTTAATTAACTGCAATATTCACTAAGATATTTGAACTCAAAAATCGGAGAAAAGTTGTGAAAGAACAGCAAAAACTAATGGACAACACTCCTTTCCCTCATTTATGCTGTCCTTCCCCAACGTTTCTCTGCTTTTGAATTTGAATATCTCAGAGAATATTGCACTTAGAGACTTGGAGTTTTCTGTTGGTCTCAGAAGAGACAGTGTAACAACTTTCCAATTGAGAGTTAAAGGACATGGAGACAAAAAATAAAAAAGAAAATTTATTTTTTTATTTTTATTTTGTTACACACTGTATTTTCACTCTCAAAACTGGTACAGGGTGATTGATAGTATTTGCCTTTTGAGTATTTTTTAAATTGTAACTATACCTCTACGATAGACAATTGAGTTGATAAAAGCCACATTAACACTTACTAGACACCTTGTATACTGAGATAAAAAAAAATAAAATTTGTTGCCCTGTGTCTCCTGAGCCCAACAAAATGAATTGCATGTTTCGAAATCAGGGTTCCCAGTGACCTGGAAAGTCTGGGAAAAGTTCTGTAAAGCGAAAAAAAACAAACTTGTGGAACAAAAATTTGAAAGGTCAAGATTGTGAATTATATTTCTTTCTTCCAGAGTTTTGGTTAGGGGAAAGTCAGGGAAATTTTTGATTTTTTTTTGTCAGGAAAATTGTTCAAGCAGATTTTGTTGGGAACCCTGTTAATGCAGCTGAAATATTTGAATCGAAAAATTGCTTATAAAATGATGGGAAGAACAGCATATATTAAGGGTCAAACTTGAGAAGAAAAAAAAATAGCATAGGAATTTAAAAAAAGAAAATTTAGGTTATGGTTTATTAAATTTACCTAAATTCTAAGATGTCTGTTTAACTTTCAATATCAATATCATGGTAAGATGGATATTTATTTTATTTTTTATTTTTGACTCGGTGGAGAGTGGCCAAAGACTTTAATCGTAAGTTAGACAACAGGGGAACCATGTAAAAAAAACTAAATTTTTGCATCTCCTTACTCATACGACCTCTAGTAAAATAAATGACATACCTAAAATGGGCATCAGATATCAGAATGACATTTGGAAATTTGAATATTTTTCTTAAGTGAAATTATGTTTCTTTTACCAGTAGTTCACGAGTTATTTGAGCTAAAACGAATTTAAGTGTTCACTCTGTGTAATATTGTAAAAATCTTGAGCTGATTTTCTTTATCTATCCTTTCTTATTGCTTCTGTCATACATAATGATTTGCATAACACACAGGGATATACCCTGATCTCACTTTTTGCTGTTTTGTATCTGTAAATAGTGTCTGAATAATAATAGGGATGGATGTTAAACATTTGAGTGCTAAAAATTAGAGTTACCGATTTGATGGGCTTAGAATGGTCACTGTTTTGTGCAAGTGTTTGTTTTGTTGTTATAGATTTATCGATTTCTTCTCTTTTACTTCGCTCAACTTCTTTATTTCATCTAAGAATCAAAGAAACTTAAAAGCTGTGCTATCTCTTCACTTGTCTGTGCTACTTTCTTCTCTCTTCGTTTTCTGATAGGGCTTACCCAGGAATAAAAGTGAAGAAAAAAAACCAACTCCACATATTAAGGTAATAAATAATACTGCATGCACTTCTATGCATACATATTTTTTTTTACTTTGTGCGGATGTGTGGTTTTTTTTAGGTCAGTATTTTATGTCTGTTTTCAATCTGTGATGAAAATTTGTTTAAATTTGTTTTTTAATGTTCTATATAGTGATTCCTTGTAAAGGTTATGCTCGCATTAACCTTTGTATTCTAACACTGCTGCTATTCGCCTGTAAAGAACCTGTTGACTCTTCCAACCCTTCCTCCTCCCACTTTCTTAAGTGAATGATTAATTTGGATAATCCTGAATTAATTATTTGTCAAAATTGAAAAGAAATTTTCTGTCAATTTTTTTTTTTTGTATAAATGGGGCAAGATATTTACTATTGAATTTTATAAGGAATCTGGAGTACTCTCGAGAGCTTTTGAAGAGAGCCACAAATTTTTTAGCTGTGTTGTTGGTATAAAAGCAAACTTAACCATGGTAAACTTTTAGTAGTATGTCAACTTTATCGCTGTATAATGTCTGAAAATTATGAGTTTGAAATTTCATTACGAGTGCCCTTCTAGATACCAAATAGAAGAATTCCAATTATAGGCACAAGTCTCAAACTCTATCAATGGCTTAAAGAAGACCCTGGCAGGCTAGGAGTCCCTTGTGGTTCATATGGGTTCTTATATGCCAGGGTCTAAGAGGCTAATTACAGTATATACTCGTGTATAAGCCAACCCCCCCCCCCCTTCCACTTCAGGACCATCAAAACCGCAATAAATTGAAAACCCATGTATAAGCTGACCCCAAAAAATCCGTGTATTTCAGAGAAAAAAAATTCTTATATTTTCAAGCAAAATGAATAGCTTACACAAATTAACAATAGAAAATGATTCAAACCTTTTAAGCCATTTCTTCTGCGTCTCCAAGCTCATCGTAATCCATCAGATCATCATAGGGTGCGGCATCTTCGTTTTCATCTTCATCTGGGCTGTCATCGCTATTGTCACTTTCAAACAGGATATCATCTTCAGTTCCGTCCATCGCATTGCTGATGCAACACTTTTTGAAGGATCGGATAATAATTTCAGTGGAAACAGAATTCCACGCCTCATGTACCCATTGGCACACTAGGCCAGTGTCAGGTTTCTTCAAGGCACCACTTTTTTGTAGTTTCTTTATCATCGGAACTCATCCATTCGATCCACAAATGTCTCAAATAGTTTTTGAAAGGCTTGTTAATGCTCACATCTAAAGGCTCTAAAATCGACGTTAGCCCACCTGGTATTAAAGCCAATGATGTTTTCGATTTCTTTGCCTCGGCTTTGACATTATCGGTTCTGTGGGATTTGAACATATCACATACCAATAATGCCGGTTTCTCGAACACTGCTCCGGGTCTTTTGTTCTATATTTCCTGGATCCATTGTAGAATGCCTTTTTCATCCATCCAGCCCTTTTCCTGGGCTTTCATGATCATTCTTGGTGGGAACTTCATGTTCGAAGGAATTTTCTTCCTTTTGAAAATCACAACTGGAGGCAATTTCTTTCCATCGGCCATGCACAATAGCACGACCGTAAATCGTGTTTTTTCGTGCCCAGTTGTTCTAACAAAGATGGGTTTTTTTTTTCGAGTTCATCAACAGTTCTATTGCTTGGAAAATCGAAAGTAACCCGGGGTTTAGTCCATATTACCGATTTGTGACAGTTCAAATCCATGCCTTTTTCGCAGTTCAATTATGAACTTCTGGAAAGATTCAATTCTGCTTTCCAATTCTTCTGGGAGTTTTTGTGCGATCTTTGTTCGCTGGCGTAAGCACAGGTCGAAACGGTTCATGAAACGAGTACACCAACCTGAGGATGCATAGAACTTTTCTGGACTTGTGTGTTTGAATTTAACACTCTCAGCTAGTTTCGATGCTTTCAGACGAATGGCTGTCCTTGTCACGATTGTACCTTTCAGTCTGAGGTGTAGCACCCATTCCTTTTCAAGTTTAGGGAACACAGATACTTTTCCTCGAAGAGCCTTTTTTGTCTTCCGCATGGCTGAAATTTTCTCTTTCATTTTCCGCCATTCTTTCACTTGTTTCTCATTGACGTTGTATGTCCGAGCTGCAGCACAGTTATTGTTTTCTTCGGCGAATTCGATAACTTTCAGTTTGAAAGACGCATCATACGCAAATCTTTTAGCTTTCTCCATTTTTGATCGTTGACACTTACTGATACAACACTAGATCAATGATTTTTCTGTGGGTAATCACGACACACACTTGTACTGCCTGAGAAAAAAATTACCACATGGATTTAACCCGAAAAGTACTAACACAACCGCCATCTATCTATAGCTACAAAAATCACTCTGATGATTTGCAATGCCATCTATCACTACTAATTATTAGCGCCATCTATAGTTATAAAAATAACTATTGATTGCGGGGGTCGATATTTTCTCGTCAAAAACTGACCCCGAGTGTAAGCCGACCCCCCCCCCCTCCACTTTAGGAACGAATTTTCCCACAAGAAAACTTGGCTTATACACAAGTATATGCGGTAAGTTTTTGCCTCTGTCGCGAGTCTGAGAATTGACTATATTTCTCTCATACCAGTGGTTGACATGTCTCACCACAGGGAGTAACAGGCTTTACAACATTTAATTGAATACATGAGAATATTCATTTATTACCAGTTGTATCTTCAGAGGATGGGCAGCAATACCTGAACACATAAATGAACACCACTTTAGAGGTAAAAGTAAAATGGTTGTAAATTGCCTCTGCAGGCATAGACTTGGATGTGCACAGTTTATGAGAAGGAAATAAAAATAGCAAATCTCCTAATGGTGCCAACCACTGGTCTTTGATAAATGTATAGAATATGTTTAGGCTTGCATCCAGTCCTAGAAAATGTTATTCCAGGACTTCGTGGATTTGCTTCATTAACTGAAATTATATGCACCTGACAGTTTTTCTGTTAGTGAATAATGTTACCTGACAGATGATTTGCAGACCTGACAATTACTTTTAATAAAGACTAGAAGTTGATGGAGCAGGCACATTTTTCAGAAATTTGCTGTGACACTTAGTGTGAGAAAGTAGAAACTGTCATTGTTGTGATGGACGGGGAGAAATTTTTCATCGATGAGGAAATTATCTTTGGAGTTGGCAATATTGTCAAACTTTGTGGTCTGATTGTGATATCGTGCCACCAACTACTCATTAAGTAGAGGGGTGTTTAAAGTGTTATGATTGTATTGCGATTAAGATGCCTCTTTCTGTTGTTAAATTCATAAGCTTTCTCACATTCTTTCAGGTGGTTTTTTTCCTGTTTGAATTAGGCAGGTTTCTATGTTGAAATGGTTTGGATTAATGAGGTTCTAGTGCATTTGTGCATGTTCTATAACTCATTTTTGTTGTAAGAATTGAAAATAGTGCAAAGTTAAGAAAAAAAAACGGTATATAGTGATTTTTTTTAAATTTTTAATAAAGTGAATTGAAATAATAGGGTTTTTTACTCTGACTTTCAGGAAATAGTAAAATTTTGTAGTTTGAGCAGTTACAGCGATGAAAATCTTCAGTCTTCACCCTCTGAAAATATATCAAAAATTCGCAGTCTTGTTAGGTAAATTATCTGCAATTTTTAATTTTGCATTTTGATGTATGACCATTGACAAATATCTTTACTGTACTTTTTTTTAACATATCAATTCAACACACTAAATTTGCATGATGTATCCAGCTTATTAGTATTCCTGCACATAATCCAGCAAGCCGGAAAATTGCGAGGGTGAGCAACATGTTGAATGAACCAAACACTTTTTTTTCTTCATCCTTTGTTTGAGGTAGTTTTCTCATTGTTGAAGGGTGGAAAAAGTCTAAATCAAAGATTGCACAATATTGAATCCAATGCTTATATTCAAACTACATGAAAACATTTCAAAATGTGTTTTTCCCTAAGTGTGTTATAATGACTGTCTCCACAAAAGTTTCATGACGAGTGACTGTCAATGGAATGTCTGTGCATATGGATAGCTACTAGCCCATTTGAAGCAAACTATAAAAGCAAGCCTTGAACAGCACTATGGCACTAGGCTTTTCGCCATCCTAGGTGTATTACACCATTATTGCAACCTGTGCATATGTACTAGAAAAAAAAAGCCCTTCAAACCAGAAATTAAATTTATGGAATAAGCGACTTTGGTATGGAGAAGCAGCATTCACTAAATCAAAGGACAAAGGTAATGCATTGTATCTCTTGAATTGCATCGGGGTGAAGATTACATGGAGTAATATTTCAGGGTAGTTTATAAAATATTTAGTTATTGAATGTGGCCTCACACACTAATTGAAGACTAGAAAGATGGTGCAAGATTAGCAAAATCGATGGCAGCAGGAACTATGCAGAGCGACAAATAGATTGAATCTGGATTAACAGGCTCTTAAATATTGAAAATCATTTTCTCTCTCTTTCAAACTACATGCCTTATGATCTTCAAGCACTTATGTGAATACTCGGATTAGTTGACAAAATACATATACAACTACATGGAACTTTGATTTACGGGCATAATCCATTCCCATAAATGTGCTCTTAATCCAAAACACTCTTATATTGAGTAAAACTTCTTCATAAGAAATAATGAAAACTCAAATAATTTGTTCTAAGGCATACTCCGTCACACCAATCACAATTCTTTCCAAAGACAAAGTGCAAGTTAATTCATTTTATGTTATCATATTCCTCCACATTAGCCACCATGTCGTAAAACTAGAGGGTCACCAGATTTGTAAATGTTAAGATCTGGTCCATTCCCGGCATACTGAAAAAATAATCCCTGTATGTATTCAGCTAATTTAATTAGATTTTAAGAATATAATTATAAATACGTTATTTAAGAATTTTCCGAACGTGACTGATTTGAATATTCAAGGAAATGAGGGTACTCCCGGCATGCTGGTCTCCTTCGCTGTTTCCTAGCATATCGGTTAATGTGGGGAATACAATGTTTTGTTTTACTTTATATTTTGTATGAAGGCACATGGATTTTTTAGAATGATACAAAAGCTGGATATTCACGTTCAGATTTCCACTTCCATTAACACACAACAAGATGATGGAAACAGTATTTCATGGGGGCTTTTTTTGTTTCATAATGTGATCCTCACTTATATTCCCAAGAGAACTGTATGATCTGCCCAGCAAATTTGTTGGTGTTAATAGACATCCATGCCCGAACTGGGATTAGTACTCAGACCTGCACAGTCAGAGGTTAGCTTCCTAACCACTCAACTGCCAGGCGGCAATGTGCTATAAATACCACTCCTGGAGTCATTGATCTTTCTAAAGGCTCAATTACAGTGGTCAAGTTTACTAGCTCTTCACTTGCGGTTTTAATTGCTGCTACCAAAGTCACACTCTAACTTTATCTAGTAAACTTGCCACTTGTTCTGCTGGTGAGAGTGAAATTCAAGGGTGAGCTACTCTTGCTGCTTGCCCACGTTTTTGTTGTCTCTCACGTGCAATATGTGTGTGGCTATTTTCTGTCTTCTTGCTTTGGCTTGCAACGGAAGAGAAAGATGACAATAAAACAAAAAAGGGAAATGAGATGCTCTATTGAAACTCTCTGGCTAGTTGAAACTAGATTACTTGCAGCTAGAAAATAGCTTGTAAAATTGAGCGAGTTCACTATTTTCTCCATGTCTCCATGTTGCTCATAAGCCAAACAAGGGCTCTAAACTCTTGAAGGTTTCCATTAATACGCATGTACATACAGTACATATTTTTTTAATTTTGTCTTTCATTGAAGTAATGAAGGAAGCTTCCAAAAATGCTTGAGCCTGGCTCCAGAACTCATTAGGATGGCCTTGGCCACAGTGAGAGAAATAGAACTGTTGTCTTAATTGTGATAATCACTTGACGATCGACTGACAACTCTAATGTGCAAAGTAGGCAAAGTCTTTTATAGACGGATCATCATATAGGATGTTTTAGTGCACAATATTACTTGTATTGTGAATCCCCACTTTTATTAAACTATAATCTGTAAAGTTTTTTCACGATTTAAGCTCATATTTGCAAAACATTGGTGGATCATCAAGTCAAAATTTGTTGAAAATCGTTTTTTGTCATGTAAAACACGCATAAACTGAGTTACTAACAGTCCAATGTTTTACTGCAGATATCTATCTGAAATTGAAAATTTTAAACTTTCATCAATATTGCATAGTTTTCATACCTCTTTTGTGTTTTTTCTATCACATTTTATACACCTTTTATCACATTTCTAGTACATTTATTTATGAGCTTATAAAAATATGGCCGTATTGAAATTTGTTTCCATACTTACATATAATTTTTTTCTCCCATTCTTTTTAGAGTGCTCATAACTGTTTTGAGAAGCGTTGAGAACTCTGTATCACCTGATGGATCTTTTCCACTAACCAGAAGTTTTATGTTAGATGTGAGTATATTAGAGAATATGGTAGGGATGCTTACTTTATAGTAGTAAATTAGAAGAAATTTTTTGATATTTGGTGAGTGTGGATAAAGAAAAAAAGTTCTATCAA
Source organism: Pholcus phalangioides (assembly GCF_987345545.1). Taxonomy (NCBI): domain Eukaryota; kingdom Metazoa; phylum Arthropoda; class Arachnida; order Araneae; family Pholcidae; genus Pholcus; species Pholcus phalangioides. The sequence goes on along the minus strand of NW_028301613.1, from coordinate 6,046,625 downwards.
TTACAAAGAAATGGTAATTGTGTATCAATTACAATTAAAAAGTGAAGCTTCGGGTAAATTTTTACATGCAAGGTGAGCAGATAGTGCCAGCTGTTTATTTTTGAAAGCTTTTTGGTATTTGTAACTGTGAAGTAAGAAATCCAGGTTAGGTTGGTTTTTTTTTCTCCAAAATCTATATTTTGGCTTGAAGTGAGAATTCACTGTTCATTGCATATGGCGAGGACTCTCAAAATTAAATTGAGTATGTGGAGTCATTTATCCTGTAGATTTAGCTGCTAGTGATTATTTCGTGTTTTCTGTTCTCAACATTTATCAACGATCTATTCTGTTTTGATATTTGATGCATGATAGCCGCCACCACAATGAGGCTGTTATACAATATAGCAGTGACACAATTTTTTTTTCAACTTTTAGAATGGGAAAGTTGGTTTTATGATCCGATTATGTTTAAAAAAAATAGTTTATGTATGTTATGACTTGAGTCTGAAATCTGGTCACTTCACACACAATGCATAAAGTAGTTTTTGAAATGAGTGCTGCCAAAAGAAAATATCTATAGCTGGTAGACTTTATTTCTCATGTACAGATATAGCATAAATGGGCAACTTTTTGAGTTTCATTTGGCACACTTCCATCATTAAAATCAGTGGTATCCAAAGTGTGGGTACCTAAATCCTGAGGGTGGAAGGTCACAGGAGATTCTCCAAAATAAAAAGTTCAAATTCACAATTTATTTTCATTTTTTGTAACTTAGATAAAAATTTCTCAAAACAAAAAACACCTTCACTCAACTAAGCCACTTACCATGTATCATATAATGTAATTTCATCAAATTCTATTTGTAATAAATATCAAGAGTTAATACTTGTTCAAGATCGTCCAATTCAAAAATTTATTGGTATTTTTCAAAAAAAACAATGATAAGTAATATGCTGATATAAAAGAGGAAATGTCTATGTATTATGAATAATATTATTAATGATCCATTTCAAGCGAAGAATCATTTTGAAATTGGATGGTTCTTTCTGAATCGCACTGTATATCAGAAGTAACATTCACCTCCCTACACTTCCAATCTTGTAGTAAAACAACACAGCCAACTGAATTTTGAAAAATAATTGATTTTATTCATCACTGATCACAGAAATTGGAACCAGGAGGGAAAAGGAATTCCGAAAAATGCTTTTGAAACAGTAAATTTAGAAACAAAAAAAATCGAACTGAAGACTGGGTGTCATGAGTTTAATCATTCACCTGGCCAATTAATTTTTTCTTGTGTCATCCGCAGTGCCCTTTTTTATGAAGATGCACACACTTTTTACCCTTTTTATGGAAGTTTGGCACTATCAAAATATATATTTTTAAATATTTTTCAAAATATAAATGCGATGCGCAAAGATCAACTAAGCACAACTTGTTTAACTGAAAAGTCACGAACAAAAAAAGTGAATTTTTTTTTATGTGGTAGAAAGTGTCAAATAACCCATGTGATGTGTAATATGATACCCTAAAAGTGATGGGAGGTTAAATTCAAAATATGTCCTGTGACTGTAAGAAATGCTGCTAACAGATTTATGTGGATCCATAACAGCTGAACCTGCGCTAAAAAATATGCGTGTACGTAAAACAGGTGCATCTTTGCAAGGGAATTGGAAATCAAAGGAAAAAAAGCGCTCAGCGATGCAGTCTGACGAAGATAATAGTAATAATAATCAGAGAACTTAAAATATAATTGTTCAACTCCCATCTAGTGGCGAGATAATAAAGTATAAGGATGCTTGTGGAGGTGGCAGCAATTGTATTACAAATTATTCCGTCATATCCATGCAAGAAAGACCAAAAATCTGCATATGACATTATATGCTGTTGTAGGTACCAACTTCAAGTATGGCTGCATATGCCATCATAGCCAGATGGCTGGTTAAGGAAGGTCGTTCAAATATTCACTATGAGCAAAGGAGTGGCAGACCTAGTGTACGAACTGACGATCTCATTGAGCATGTGAATGCAAAAATGAAAGAAAATCGTTGCTTTATGAAAAGCAATCTGTCTCTAGAATTACCAGAAGTTTCTGCAACAATGTTATTGAGAATCGGGACTGAAACTCTAAACCATCAGAAACTGTGTATGTGATGGATGCCTAAAATGCTCACATTTTGAGGAAGTGGAGGAGTTTAAAATCTCATTGCAAAACTGTTTCAAATCCCAATCGGCAGAATTTGATGCAGACGGTTTTAAGAAGTTTCTTCACAATATCAAAAGTGTCATTTTCATGGAATGACATGGTGATTAGGCATGGAAAATAAAGTAAAGATGTAAGTTTTTCAAACTATAAAAACATTGGTAATTTTTTTTTCAATTGTTTTTATTTTGTTACTAATTGGCTCTTAATTTTGATCACGCCTCGTAAATAAGCATTACTTGTCAGTTCAAACACTTATGGGTCTTTTATGGGTTTACTTGTCTTCCAATTAGATGCTGAAGAACTTCCTGAATTGCATCATAATGACATCAGAATATACTTATTACTACGACTTGATGACATTAGGTACTTCTTTTATCTCATAATTTTTTTCATTATCTTTGGTTGACTATTTTAATATGCTAAAATATTTCATATGGTGTTCATGTAAACACATGATTAATTTAGTGAAAGTAAGCTTTATTATGTTCAAAATCGGAAATAGAAATTTCTTTTAAACAAACACAAATTGTATTTTCAAAAGTATTTGTGTGATCTGCTTTTCACTAAATTTTAATGTTTGAATATATGTTTTCTTGTAGCCAATGATTGTGTATGTTTATTCTTTGCTCAACTTGGGACATGCTCATCGGAACTGTTGGATATACTGGTTCAGTACATAGATGTCCAGCAGTGTCAAGACGCAACATTTTCATGTGAAAAACACACCTTGTCATTGCTACAAATGATGATTCATTTCGTCAAGATTATGGATACCCGTCTTCCTGTAGAGTTTGTCAGTGGCCTGTTCAAAAAAGAATCTCTAACCAGGCAGCTGCGCTTTTCCATTTCACCAAAGGTGAGATTTGTTTACATCCTGTATCCCTATTCAGAACTTTGTGCTGAGATTGATACACACACAGACACATTTATGGGGAGGGCCTAAGCGGGACATAGCTCAAGGTGAAAAAAACGGAAAGAATTAAAAAAAAAATTAAAGCACAGAAGGGGGAAAAGGTGGCAAAATTTATATAGCCAACAAGTGGCAAAACCGTAAGTCTGCTTCTTGTAGATATGAAGGAACAAGGTTCGTGAGCAATCAAAAGAGTGACCCAGAGAGCAAGGGACTACAGTATGTGACAGAGTGTGACCAGCAGAATGTGCAAGCATGTGAGTGACCAAAAGAGTGTACGAGTATGGGGATGACCAGAAGAGTGACCTAGCAAGCAAGAAATCATGTCAGTGAGCAACCAAAAGAGTGACCTATAGAATGTGTAATCATGGGAGTGACCAAATGAGTGACATAGAGTGTGAAGAACCAGGTCAGCGGGCAACCAAAACAGTGATCTGGATGGAGTGTATGCAAGCATGGTGATGTAGAGCAGTATTTCTTAATTGCTGGGCCACAGCCAAAGGCAGAGCTCTGACATCAGTCAAACTAGGCCATGAGTGATTCGCCATTGTATTTCCCCAATTTATTTCTAATCATTCATATATAATTGGGCATTCCATTCACAAAAAGACATCAACTAGGCCATGGATTTCCCAAGATTGAGAACCACTCACCTAGAGAGGGTGAAAGTATGAGTAATTACACACAAAAGAGAATGGCAGGGTATAGATACAGAGGGAGAGCTAAGCTTATTATAGCCCATGCGACAGGTTCAGAGGGGTAACAAATTTGAGGGATTAGTGGTCGAAAAAATTGTACTAGAATGGAAGAAAAGCAGCAAAATTTGTTTAGCCTACTGATGACAAAACCATAATTACGCTTCAGGATACACATGTATAAATACTCATTTAATTCTATTCATAGACTGGTTTTCTTAATGTATTTTTTTGATTTATGTGTGCTTTTAATTCATTTCATTTATTTTATCGTCCATTTGTGTACAAATTAGGTTCAACAGCATATGATGTTATTATATCATGCTGTTCTGGATGTCAAGAATGTACAGGCAGTTGAAGAATTTTATAGTTGTATAGTTGCAGATATGACCGACGCATTTTCTGTGTTGTCAAACTATGATGTAAATACAAAAAATGAAAGCTTCTCTAGTTTTCAAAATGCTCAAGTGATTCTACTCTCAGGTTTGACAGCCGTGGTTGAAATAGGAAATGCCAAACATTCAATCATTCGGGTGAGTAACTGCCATATTATTTCTGATTTGTTGCATATATTTAGAATGATGAAATTAAACTGCATGTACAGTATAAGTTTGTCTAGCGAAGCTTACAATTACAAGGAAAGTTTTTGTTATAATGGACATCGTTATAAGTGGATTTCAATTTTTTTTTCTCTGTCATGGTATAAATTGCTGCTTTACCTGCATTAAAATGTCTTTTAGATCAGTGTTTCTTCACCTTTTTTTCCTGTGGCTCCTTTGAAAGCCCCCTTGTGTTATCCAGGACTCCTCCCCATCTGAAGAGAGAGACCCTTCTCTTACTTATTGAATTGATTTTTTAGCGAATTCATAGCAAACAAAAATTTCATTAATTGACTTCTGATTCAGTGAGGTCTCGTGTAAGGGATCTATGCAGTGCCATCTCAACATTATGGGCCCTTGGGCAAAATGACGTTCAGGGCTTCCTTACTTAGCTGGAAGTATCAGCCTAAATATTTGCGTAATTTCGTAAACCATGGTACCAGGTCATACCATGTGAGCCTCCACATTGACATCAGGCTCAGGGCTATGCCAGGATTGGTCCACTCATTAAGATGGCTCAGATTCGATGCAGGGAACATTTTGACAGCATCAGAGGCCCCTATCTAGCTGAGAGTGCCTACATACCTATTTACATACTCATTTTTGAAAAACATAAAATCAGATCTTATTATTGTACCTCCTACACACTCAAGATCCCTGGTCTGTGTCCGGGTGGGCCCCCATTCATTAAGAGGGGGGTCGTGGTCCTATGAACAGTTCTACTTCATTCTGAAAGTATTCACATATCTCATATTTCACTTAAAAGCTATGACAATTTTTTTACGGCTCTTTGTGGCTCTCTTAGCAGCTGGTCATAGCTGCTCTTCAACTCTAATTTCATCCGTGGCTCCCTTAGAATGTCTCGGGACTGCGAAGGAAGCCATATGGCCCCAGGTTGAGAAACGCTGTTCTAGATAATTTTGTTCTAATATTAGCACGTGAATAGAATTCTCCAGTCGTAAAATTTATTTTTTAGTCTCAATTTTAATTGATTTTTAGTCTGCAGTGGATTTTCTTAGACATTTTTGCATAGAATTTTGTATTCTCAAAGTGATTTAACCAAACAATTTAAATTCTTAATTACAGACCTGCCAACTCTACGTATTTAGGCAGGAGACTCTGGATTTTTATTCCTTCCTCCTGCTCTCCGTATTTGTTAAAATTTCTCCGGATTTTGGCAGAAAAGTAGATTTTACGCGAGCTTTCGCGTTGTCAGAACGTCAATGACTGCCGTCGTCGTGAGGGAAAACACCCATAGAAGACAGTCATGGTCATTTCCATCGAGCAGCCGTAAAAAAGTCTTAGTGACTGCATTTAAGCAACTGGCAAAGACGTGAGTTTGTTTACGTAGCGTTTATCGGCAATCATTTATCAGGGGTATGACCTTGGTTGCTGAAATTTCTGTATAATCGTTATTGTATTACATTAGCAGCCGTACAGTAAACACAAGTTTTTTTCATCAGCAGCTTTGTATTTTTAAGTTTTTAAATTATTTTCTCTGAATAAATATGTCTTGAAAGAAAAAATATAAATTTTTAAGCTATATAAAGCCTTTAAGAGTTCATTTACCCAAGATTATCAATCACTGACAGCATCCACAAAAGGAAACACTCATGTTTTATGAACAGTATGTAGATATGATTTCTCTATTATGCATGGAAAGACTGACATGGAATTATATTCTGCTCAGGGGCAATGCAGAACCTGCCTTGGGGGAGGGGAATAAAACTTTTTCTTAGTTGATCAAAAAAATTTGTTTTGGAGAAAAAATTTTTTTTACTTTTTTTGATTGATTCCCCCCCCCCCCCCTCGGGGGAATTTCTGGATTCCAAAATAGTTGGCACGTCTGTAATTATTTTGTCCGCTGCTCACTTCCATGGCTTTATAGGCTCATAAATACTTCTCTGCTAATCAGAAAAAAAATTTAAGCATAAGTTGTTAACTGATTGGAAATAACTTTATAATCTAAGTTCCATTCAGTGACCATGGTCACTTAGTCACTAGGAGAAACAAAAGTCAAGTAAAATAGTCACATATCTTGTGTATAATAAATGGGAAAAGCCTAAATTTTGGCTTCGCTTTGTCTAATCTTTGACAATCATTACCTCTGAGTAATGCTTACGAAGAGCATGTGCTGTGATAAGTGCCATCCTTAGTTTAATTCTTGAAAAGGAAAGACTAGCATTTTCGTGAATTTGTTTGATGTTATAGTGAAAGCGTTCTAATTTTCAACTCGCAATTAACCAAAAACAAATTTCTGGCCAATTGTAAGTCTTTAGCATTAGCTCTTTGACAATCAGTTGTAAATCACTCGTTATATCAACCTATATTTAATTCAGCCTGAATTTAAGTATGTATTTTTGGGGTCTCTTGTTATTCATCAACATTAGTTTAAAAATAGTATATCATTTGATAGTGTGCACTCATTCTAGCATTCCGGCCATACTCGGAATATTCGTGAACATTGGATGTTGGTAATGATGGAGATCTTGGTAAGTTTTCATCTACGGTACCAAAAATCGAAAGGGAAAAAAAATCAACTTCCAAAATCCAAATAAGTGTTTAGTCAATTATAAGGGTTGGGGTGGTGCACCTTTTCCTCCTGCCTTGTAACTGACTATGTACTTTTTTTTTTGATGAACTGAATGGGACGGATGATTGACCAAGAGACTCTTTCAGTTTATTTACATATGTAGATGGTCACCTTCACAATGGTGTTAAAAGCAGGGATGCTGGAAGTGCTCAAGCACCCACATTGTTCTGTAGCATGGGGTTTTCACAACCCAAGAATTATTTTATAAATAAAAATCTGATATAAAATAATGATATAAAGCTGTAGCCGAGCACCCACAGGTCTGAAATGTGCCATACACCTTAGAACAAATAAATAAATGTCTAACTTTTATTATCATAGCAAGAACATTTTCCGTACAATAAAAACCATTATTCTTTTGTTCTGATTCACTTATTTATTCAGTACTTGTTATAGAATTTCATGTCTGTCTAAGTGATGACTCGTCAAATCAACTTTCAGTCACTTAGAATAACCCAATATCTTTAATTTGTCATGCTTTACTCTCACACTTTTATAAACCAATTCTCTTATTGACTTTCATCAATCACACATTGCAGGCAGGGCCGTCTTAAGAACATCATGGGCCCCTGGGCCAAGTCATTTTTCTGAGGCCCTACCTGGAAAATTCTAGAAAAATTCAACTACTTCTCATTTTTCCAAGGCCCTTCTTCTCTTAAGGCCCCTGACCGTGCCCATGTGTTAAGATGGCACTGATTGCAGTATGACATGACCTCTTTAACATCCTCCTCTAAATACTCATATACATATAACTTTGACTTCGGTACCCTAACCCAACCATATATTTTGCACAACACCCCACTCTCAAGTAGACAATATATGGCCAGACAATATATTTGCATATATATTGCATTTATACCAATCTATCTTGTAATCCAAAAGTGGATATTTGTTCAGATTTTCACCACATGTACCATGCTTCTTACGCAACTATAGTAACAGCAGAAATGGTCTCCTTCACATCTTCCTGGGTGAGACTTTTTTGCTCCCCAAAGACTCAAATATCTGTCAAAATTTATACCCAAGTTAGACTCAAGGAACAACTTTGTCCCTTTTCTTTAGGAACCCCTCAAAAAATTTGCTTCTTTGCTCATTACTTCACCGAATATGTATCAAAGATCATAAGACTTATTCAATGTATACCTCTAAAATAGTGTTTCTCAACCTTTGTAATCCTCAAGGACCAGTAAAATGTGTGAAATACTGTCCCAGACCGCTAACTTATAGCATGAATAGGATGATCATATGTCTCGTGTTTTACAGGACATGCAATGCTGGAATAAAATACATATAACACAAGAAAAAAAAATTCCCCTTATTTTACTACTTGCTACAGTTTCCGGTAAAACTTCATTTGTCATGTATTGTAATTTCTTGGCAATTCCAGCGATAATTAGTCAATGACTTATGGTAACAGTTTTTTTGGTGACAATTGCTGGTGTCCTGTCCCATATTATGCTGTATTGGGAGATCCCAATTTCCTGTATTTTTCTCAATAAAGCATGATCACTTCTAGCCGTATAAAATAAATTACCCAGTCTGCCTGCGAACCACCTCTCTAGTCGGCAGACTGAACATTGAGAAATGCTGCCCTAAAAGAAAGTCTCTGGCCTACCATATAAATTCTTTACCTGTATTTATTTCTTTTTTTTTACTTTTATTTTACTTATTCTAGTTTTTTTCTTCTCTTCTTTCGTTTCCTTACATACGAGTCGAGTCGTCCAGTTGCAAAACTTATTAAACCCCAAGCAGATTCTCTTACAGAAAGTGAGAAAGAAACTTTTGCAGATTATATTTTTTGAGCTGACTGCTTGAAATTTAAAAATTTAACAGCATAACATTTCAACAAACGTAGATCAAAAAATACATTCTAAAAAAGTTTCTTTTTCACTTTCTGTAAAAAAAATCTTGCCGCTTAACGAGTTTTGTAACTGGACGACTTATATGTTCTGAAACTCTCTGTACCTGATCTAACCCTTCCCTTTTTTGCACATTTTGTTCTGTCAGTGTTGCTTACCTTTATATTACCATCATTACCTTTTATTTTACTATTTTCTTCACAATGATTGTTGTTTGTTATACTAAATATGTATTATTTTTCCCTCTGTATGCGACAATCATTTATTTCTCCGAACAGTTATTTTGTTGTTTGCATTTTTCTCTTTGTATTGCCAACCCTGATTGGTACATATGTGCACATATCAATAAAATTTCAGTTCAGTTCTTTTGGATGTATTCTGGGATCCTCATTGAATCTCCTTTTCTTTTTCGCCATTCTGTGGAAAGAACTAGGCTATAAGAGTCAAAAAGCTGTTTTCCCTCAAGTTTCATCGCATGTTGGCTGATGCCATATTTTTTATACCTCATTCCATCACTTGGAATGACGTTTTGTGTGTGTGTGTTAGGTTAAAAAAATATTTTTTAATATAACATTCTTTAAAAAAACATTTTTTAACCTAATAAAACATTTTTATGTGTCTCTACAGATGTGGGCACTGAAGCCTAGTTATTTTGAATTGCTCACTGATAAGTTACGACCGGTTTCTCCATCAATTGCCAAAAATTGTCCTGCTGCGCAGTATGCCATATTATTCACTTTGTATTCTCATTGCCAAAGGTATGTATGCTTATTTATGAATTTAACTCAATTACCTCATTTGTCACAAAGTTCAATCTGATTTTAGTATTTCTCAAAATCAGTCTTAATTATTTGATACTCATTTTTATTGTTTCCATGAGCATCATTTCATTAAATGAATGGAGATATGAATCATTTTTTATTTGCTGTGATTACTTTTATCAACTTGTCCATTTCTTCAGGCACAAGCATTTTGTTGGAAATAGTCCCCTCATCAATCAGAATCAGTCTCGCAGTTCCCGACCTTCTTCTGGTCACAACTCACCCATTCTGACCAGTGTTTTAGCTCCCACTCAAAATAGCAAGAATTTAGAAGGGATATTGGTTCTTCTTGCTGATTTGCTGAACTGCTCAGAAACTAGTCATGATAGCAGGTAAGTTTTTTCCAAGTAATGTTTGTAACAGTCTTAATTTATTTTTTAAAAGTTCTATTTTATTTATACAGGGTGGATACTATCGACTGCCCAATAATTACACACGTAATTCCTCGTGAAAAAGTAATGCAGAAAAGTGTTTTCTGTTTTTGAATCGGACAAATATTTAGGGAATTATTATGTTTTGAAATTTTTTTACGTGACAGTTTTCTAATGGTCAGTTACATGCCACACACCCAATGAAAAAAAAATTCCCCCACGCGGTTGGTTGCTGCTAATTTGCTAATTGAAAATGAACTGATGCAATCCCATTAGAAGCCAGGTTCAGCAATTTTCTTTCACGATTGCCGCTGTTTCCTTTTTGTGTGAAGTGATGTTAACCTTGTTATATTGGCAGACCTGCCAATTCTCTGGATTTTTCATCCTTCCTTCTGCTCTCCGGATTTTGGCAGAAAATGAGATTTTACGTGAGCTTTCACATTGTCGTGACATCAATGGCTGCCATCGTCGTTAGGGAAACACCCAGTTTTCTGTGGTTCCCAACTTTAAGGCGCGAATGCGAGCCGATCTCCCTGTTAAAAAGTCTTGCCACAGAGAGCAACAAGCCTACAACATTACAAATATTCAATCATTACACTTCACTCACAATTTGAAGTATAGATGGCAGCACTGAAAAATCATACACAACACTAACTACACACTCAGACTGTTAGGTGTACACACTCACTTTGTTCCAAACTTTGCCACGACGCTGGGCTGGAAGAGATCTCGGCAACGGGATAAGTCCGGTGGCAGAGACCCTGGCGTTCATTCATTCATTCAGGGAAAACACCCATAAAGGACAGCCGTGGTCATTTCCATCGAGCAGCCATAAAAAAGTCTTGGTGACTGCATTTAAGCAACTGGCAAAGACGTGACTTTGTTTACGTAGCGTTTATCGGCAATCATTTATCAGGGGCATGACCTTGGTTGCCGAAATTCCTGTATAATCATTATTGTATTCCATTAGCAGCCGTACGGTAAACACCAGTTTTTTTCGTCAGGAGCTTTGTATTTTGAAGTTTTTAAATTGTTTCCTCTGATTAGATGTCTTCAGAGAGAAAATATAAATTTTTAAGCTATATAAAGCATTTAAGAGTTCATATACCCAAGGTTATCAATCACTGATAGCATCCACGGAAAGAAACACTTAGATTTTACGCGAGCTTTCACGTTGCCGTCACGTCAATAATTGCCGTCGTAATTGGGGAAAACACCCATAGAGGACAGACATGATCATTTCCATTGAGCAGCTCTAAAAAGTCTTGGTGACCGCATTTAAGCATAAGCAACTGGCAAAGACGACTGTTTACATAGCGTTTATCGGCAATCATTTATCAGGAGCATGACCTTAGTTGCCGAAATTCCTGTATAATCGTCATTGTATTCTATTAACAGTTACAGTGCCTACACGGCTGTCTACCGCAGTAGTTTTTTCGTCAGCAGCTTTGTATTTTGAAATTGTTTTTTCTGATTAAATGTCTTCAGAAAGAAAATATTAAACTTTAAGCTATATAAAGCTAAATATAAAGCTTTTAAGAGTTCATATACCCAAAATTATCAATCACTGATAGCATCCACGAAAAGAAACACATTTTATGAACAGTGTATCGATGTGATTTCTCTATTCTGTATGGAAAGACTGACATGGCATTATATTCTGCTCGTAGGAAATGCAGAACCTGCCTTGACGGGAAGAACAGAACTTTTTCTTAAAGGATTTTTAAAACAAATTTTGAAATTTTTTTTTGTGAAATTTTTTTTGATCGAGTCGATAAGTGCCAGGGGGGTGGACTCTGGAGAATCTCTGGATTTCTGGATTCCAAAAGTTGGCACGTCTGTATTACCAAATTTAACTCCAGATTCGTAAAACATCAGCAAAAGTAAGACCTTGGTACAAAAATTTGTAAAGTCTTTGTACAGGTTGAAAAAATTGAATGAATTTTACTCATCGACCCCAAAGAGATTTATTACTTATCAATTATATTTTTTGTTGAGAATAAATACTTATAAATGCATTTATGGGAGCACTAGCAATTTTAATTCAAGAGAAATGCCAACAACAGCATTGTATCATATCAAGGTTTCGCCATCTTAGGGTTTTTCTTCACGAAATGATTAATCTCTTGTGAATTTCCTCAAATGTGCATTTTGTAAAACAAAAATGTTTTGAATAAATATTAGTCATTGTATCTTCACTTTTCTAACACCTCTCGTAAAACCAAAGATGGTTTTAGTATTGCTCGTGATCTCATATCTTTCCTTGTACTGCATTTATTTATTTTATTTTGATGATGAAGTCTGAAAGCTCAGACTTCATTTTTAGCGATGGTTTTCTGTATTCTTTGTAAACATCTTGTTTGAAAACACGAGTATTTAATTTCGCATTGCTATAACATTTTTTTTTTTGTAGGATGCTTGCAGTTCAGTGGACACTTGAGCTTATGGAAAGCTTTGAATATCATCTCATTCACCTGGTGGACAGAGAAAGCTTCAAGCAGCTCTTGAATGTAGTTATAAAAACAGGTATAAAATATATATATGTATATAGCATTGAATTTTTTTTTTCTGATCTCTAATTCTATATCTGGTTTTTACTCATCTTCCTCCATACTTTTTGGCGCTGATAACTCAAATACAGAAAACAATGACTCCAATAATATTCCCAAATGGATATCTTGCACAATTACTATACAGTAAAATTATTTTGCAGCCTTTTATTCTCAATATTGCCGTTCAAGGCAAGTGCCCCTCTCTGCTGTCCTCTAGTTTCAGCCTGTTTCAAGGTGTATGTGCTGTAATGATAGGAGTCATAATAATCCTCACTGGTTAGAAAAAATTCTCTGACACAGTAGCCCCTTGTTACACTGCATCTTCTTATAATGTGCATTTAGGTATTTTGTGCCTTTTTTTTAGAACTGCTGTGAAAATTTAATAAGATTTATACATGTAAGTAAAGTTTGGGATGGAGTTTTTAGTTATATCATACAAGTAAGTGTGGTATAATGAGAGTTAAATAATCATCAAATTTTAAATCATCATTATGATTTCATTTACTTTCATTTGAAACAGTGTATTCAGAGGAGTCCACTGTCATCAGTAAAATTTGTTGCTTGGCTCTACAGAAAATCATCAGGATAGTTGGTCCTTCTTTGCCTGAACACGTTTTAGAAAGGTGAGTCTTTTCGTATTTTTACAAGATTCTAAAAATTGTGAATAATTAAAATCATGCATCTAGAGACTTTTTACTTAAGTGACACCACTCAAGAATGCAAGGTATATATTTTAAGGTTTATATTTCAAAGGTATTTACAAAATTTTCAGAAAGTTTCAAGAGTTTCAAAGTTCAGAAAGAATCATGAAATGAGTAATACAATCAAATCCTGTTTCAACGAATACTGTTATAGTAAAAATCTTGGTGTAACTAAAACTTTTTAAATTTTTAAAGGTAGGAACAATTTATTGCAAATTCCGATATTATGAAACAAAAAATCTGTTATAAGGAATTCAAAAACACATTTCTGAAAACAAAGGAGTACAGAGCATTCGAAAAATAATCCTGTATCATAGGTTTCATAGAATTAACTTGCTAAACTTTTGGGGGTTCATGGGATGTTTTTCTATGGCTTGTAGAGATGTGGGAAGAAATTTTAACCACCACAGTATTTGTAAAAGCAATAAAATCTGTGGTAAGTCAGTACTATTTTTTAGGAATATTTTAATCCCTTCTGTTTCAAAATGTCTGGCTTTAAAGAAATATTTGAGATCATTTCCAGAGGTGATGTGGGAGTAAATAAAAACAATGTTTGACATTAAAATATGGCATATCTCTTTCCATCTACTCCTACAATATTTTTGAAAAATTGGACTAAGTTAGAATTTTAAATTCAAAAAGCAGTTATGAGATCTCATAGAAAAAAGACGTGGGTGTAGCTGTCTTTACAGGACATTGGTTTAAGACATATACATACTTTCCAGAAATGTGCCAGTTACCAGCCCACCATATCAACTTGTTAATGGCAGTAAATTGCAATATAGCAAGAGTTAGTTTGGTGAAGTAGCCCACTCATATGAGAAAAGACTGTAAAATTTGCATGTGCTTTTGCATGCAAAATCTTTCAACCATTTGTTTCAATCACACATTTGAGCTTGCATATACTTTAGAGCAGTGGTTTTCAACCTTTTCTGACTCACGGAGCCCTTTTCAGTGTATAATTTCTATGGCGAAGCCCTGTTTAACTCGAGTCCTTTTCAGTGTATAATTTCTATGGTGAAGCCCTGTTTAACTCGAGCCCTTTTTAGTACATTATTTATATGGCAGTTTTATATAAATAATATGTAATAATATATTATTTATATTTGTGAGCAGATATATTCAAAACCTCTATATATTCATCTGTTCTTTTGCAGATTGTTTTTTTTTTTATTACATAACTCAACCTGTTTTTTTTCTTCGTCTTTAGTTGTTTTGAGTTATGTGTGCTGAGACTCAATTCATTTGACACAGAAATCCAAGATCTGTACTCATCGCTGTTGGTTCTTCTGCCAATCACAACAATTACCAGGTAACATGCTTTATTTATGTGGTATAGATAAAAACTCATTAAAAATGAGTAATTGATTTTAAATCTATATTTTTGCTAGGTTTGTAAATATAAAGCACCAGGTCAAGTGGTTAAAAAATTGGTATCAGCATCTAAAATTTCCGCGTGATACTACTGAACCAAAGCTCATAACATAAAATTTCTGAAATTTATGTCAGTATATCTATCAACACCGAAAGAAGTCACCCAGTCCCTGGAAAGTTGAAGAAATATTGTGGGCACTTTTTGAAAAAAAACAAAAACGTGCTTGGCTCTTAATAGGTTTGTGCTTATTTTTTTCCCGATTTGGTAAATCCCGATGCATTCTCCTCAGCAAACAAGTGTTTAACTATATTAAAATCTGTTCAACTGGATTCAGCAACTAGTTTGGTTGTGCGCAGATGCTTTCGCTTCGTCGTTTAGAATTGGTAAACTTTCAGCTAGTGGTGATCAACCTTTTGGGGTCATGAGCTCTGTCAAACTGGGTCTAGGTCTTTGAAAGAAAGAAAGATCTTTGTGTGATATTTATTTTTCAGAATTATGAAAGCTAGTATATATAGCACATATAAAGCAAACCCATGATTAAACCACCAGGATAAGAAAATAAGTTGAAAGAACCGAATATTAAGAAAACCAGGAAATAAGTTGTAACGTCATCATAATTGTAAAATAGCTCAAATAAAATTTATATTTATTCATTTTGTCACATTAAATTGACATTTTCATGCTATTCATGTCAAAAACTGCAATTTAAATTTTAAAAAGCCGAAATACACGATAAGAAACCTTATTTATGCAATTACTTAGTTACCATACAAACAGGCCTGATTTCCAGGTCGACAAATGGGATATTTTCCCTTTGTTTCACTATTTTATCCCATAAATTTGAACAGTGTATATTTGTATTTGCTAATAAATCAAACATCTGATCACATTCATCGAGGTGATGTGTTCATTCCTAAATGCCCACTTTTTTCCAAAGTACATTTTAAGTTGCAAGTCATGACTTCCAGTTGAGCAATAAAATTTTGTGCTTCAGACAATGTTTTGCTTCTAGTTTGTTTTTCATTGTTAAAGATGGCTCTTCAAGCAAAACGACTTTGGATAATCCAAAAATTCACAACTTGAATAATAATACCTCCTTCTACACTTAAAAAAAAAAGAGTATTATTAGCCCTATTTTCTGATATCAGTTCTTATCCCCCAATCAATAATTTCATGTTCAGCTCTTTAATTTCTGTACTCTGTTAATTTGCATCCCGGATAATCTGCCCTCAGATAATTGAAGTTCTTACTGTATTTTAAAATTCATTTATCTGTTTTCTTTAGAGATAAAAAATTCAGATAAAAGTGATTAAAAAAAATTGTGGTGAAGAGAGTGATAATTCGTCACTTCTCTCATTCTGGTATACATTTAGGTCTGTTGCTATTTATTTTCAATAATTATAGGTATGTGAGTACAGTTGAGCCCAGCTATAACAAAGTTGCACGTGAACGGGAAAAACAGTTTTAATATTGATGTTTCATTATAACCAATACATGATCAATACTCTGGTTTTTTTAGAGAAATATATGTGGGTTCTTCACAGAGAAAAATCACACACAGCATTCATTTTCTAAACATTTATTACGCGCAAAAAAAATACAAGACGATCACAGACAGACATAACAAAAAATGTGGTGTTTCCCTCCAACTTCTCACGACAACTCACTGTTGCAATCGCTCTCCATACGTGCCAATGCTTCCGATTTTTCAGCCTTATTAAAATCTTCAGGTCGTAAATCTAATTCTTCCGACTTTTTGCATCTTCATAGAAAAATCCCTAAAAGTCCTCAAATTGGGCTTGAATGGAAAATCCCTAAAGAAAATACTCTTCCAGTTCTTGCAATTTCCAGTGTTTTTTCAGGAAAAATATGAGAATGAGGATTTCAAGTAAGAATGCAATTTGAAAAAAAATCCCTGGTTTTTTCCATTTATTTGTTTGGCACGTTTTCTTTTATGTGGAATGTGTCATCGGTATAAATTACAGATTTTTCAAGTCTAAATTGGCACCTATGGCTCTCGCTCTTAATCTTTTCACGTGTTCCACAGCGCCATCTACTAATAATAAAAAGAACTATAGTAAAACCTTGAATGAACTGTTAAACACAGTTTTATGGTCCTGAGGTTTTACAAAAACTGAGAAATATTGATGTAAACAAAACTGTGGTTATGCTGATCCCTCTTATTTCAAGAGGTTCTGAGAATTAACGGAACCAGAGAGTTCTAGAGGTCATCTAACTATAGATGCCGCTGACAGAATGCACCCATATAGCCTGAATAGTATACTATTACTTCACAATCTGGTTTTGTTTCTGAAAGAGAAGTTTTTATTTTATGGAACTTCAAAAAAGTTTCATTCTCACTGAAAACTTCATTTTATCCGATATTCACAGAGCTAAATATGTCTATTTGTTTTAAGTGATATTTTTAACACTATTTGGTATTGCAGGTTCACCAGGATGGAAAATTGTTATAACCAATACTTCATAATATTAAATTTTGTTATAAACGGGCTTGACAGCATATTATTTTTATAGAATAAATAAAAATGAGAATTTTTTTTCTTAAAATTTTATTCTTGCGAGTGGAATTTTGAATTATTATAATATATGAAATTTTATATTCATTTGAAATCAATAAAATTTGTCATACACACTACGATCAATGAGATCCTAATAACGCGCGACTGTATATTTCTTCAAGTGTGTATCCTGTCAGTGCCATGAAATTGAGCACATTAGAGACAACTCCCAAGAATGGCATGTGCTTCAGTAAATCTCACGTGAGGGTGTGTGATTTGTGGTCAGCATGTCACTTACATATGACAAAGCCACACCACGGAGTTCCAGCGAGTCAGCAGTTCAAGACCATAACATCTTTCATCTTGCAAGGCTTAGAACCTCAGTAAGTTGTACTTTTGGATAAAAATTTCAAAAATTTGTTTTCTCATTTTCACTACTCTTATATATTGAAGTTATATAATAGACTTGGTGTTAATTCAACAAAAGCGATCTTGTCATTTAGTTTGCCTGTTTGATTTCAGGAACGAGGACTGGCTGCTCCATTTGTTTTTCAGTTCTCCGCCATCTGTAGACCTCACCAAGCCAGATAAGATAGTCGAGAGTGTGCTTTCCCCGTATATAGAAAGATCTAAATCTGTACTATGGTTCTGGGCAACGTGGGAGGTGGCACAAATGTGTGTAATGTGCAAACTACGAACACCCTTGGGTAAACCACAAGAAACGTTCATGGCTATAGAAGGTACTTTTTTTAGAGTCATTTAATGCTTTATTTTGCATTTGAGTCAAATTTGTGATTTCATTTTAGAATTGTTATCGCGAAGAATTAGTTAGCATAACTTAATTTCAGTTGTTAATCCAGTAATATCTTATCAAGATGGCAAACAGCATTTAAACATTACACCATACATGCTCAACCCATAGCCCACAGGCCACTCAAACCTAATTTTGTAAAAAGAACTAAGCAGCACATTTAAGTTGCTGCTGTGCAGTTCCACATCACTTAAGTGGCCTACAGCACATCTACAGATCATGTAAGTGACCCCAGCAAAATTACAGTACACTCAAATGGTTTGTGACACATTCACAGACCACTCAGGTGGCTCAGGGCACAGTTCTAGATCATTTAATTTCAGTGGCTTGGGACACATTTTCAAATCAGTGAAGGGGCTTGCACTCTCCTAAAGGTTGAGCACACTTGTGTTATACCAACCTTGATTATACTATAATGTATGCTGTGCATAAGCTTTGTGAAACTCTGATAGAACTTATTGACCAAAAAATTATAACATAGATGGTTAGATGACACTTATTGGAACATGGATAATTGCTATCATTCAAGTATTGTCATCATTTTCTTGAAGTAAGAACTGGACATATTTCATAAAATCTGAAATTTTTTTTTATTGTTATCAGGAATATGGCTTATAGTTTGATTCTCACTGTATGACATATTTTTCCAAAAAAAAGTTGAAGGAATAACTGAAAATTTACCAACTAGTTTGTGCTAAGAAAAACTGTCCCTTTTTTCACACAAGGCACATGGTTGACAAAACACATGCTTCAAGTTTTCTTTCAGATATAGATTAATAATTCACAATTGGTTAGTGTTTTCAGAAACCTAGAGTTCTGATGTGATCACATCAAGCTGCATGCACTGCAATATATAAACCTTATATGTTGATGTACCAAAACACCCTATTTTCAATTCTAGGTGCGCTCAAGTCATGTTTAAAGTCTTTGAAACATGAATCAAGTGGTAAGTTAGTTATCATTCAAAAATCCTTCGCATAAAATAAGTTTCAATCACTTTCAATCAAAATTATTTTCTTACTTTTAAAATTTTTGTTCTCAACTTGTGTATAGGAGATAAGGAAAATAAACTGCTCAGAATCAATTTGTTGCTGGCTCTAATGGAGCATTTGGAGAAATTGATGTACAATGCTTATGAAGGATGTGCCTACGCGTTACCCGCTGCACCTAAGGTACGTGTAATGTGATTTTTAATGTAACAAATAATTGCACGTTTAAGCTTTTCTTCATGAATTTTTCTGCTTTTTTATGATTAAGCGTCCATCAGAAACAAGTCATATCCACACACTTTTAAGCTTTCTTCTCATTCTCTTGGTTTACTTTCATTAAACATGCTTGTTTGTGAAAAATTAGTAGTTTTTTTATCATTTGTTTTTCCTGTATAATCTGAATATAAGTGAAATTATTTATAATTATAAGCCAATTCAAAAAGTTGTTTTTACTTTTTCTGCTCTGTGCATCATACTAGTCCGGCCACTCTTAAATAATTCTCACGAATTTTTATGCAGTAAAGTAATTTCACTATACTGGCAACTTTAATTTTTTTGGCTTATACACTTTCCAACAAGAGAAAGTGAATCAGTTGTTTTTTCCTCTTTAACAAACACTATTAACAAACCACCACCTTTTAAACAGAAGCTAGAAAAATGCTATTGGAATTAAACTTCAATAATTTGATACAAGTAGTAGTTTCTTGAGTGTGCATGCCCAAGAAACATGACTAAAACGTGTTGCAAAAGTGCAGATAATTTTTACTTTCCTAATACCAAATTAGCAAAGTATTATTCTTGTATTAGGACATGAAATAGACTTTTATTTTGTTGTAGTTCAGTAAAGACATTAAAAATAGGTTTGATCTATAGTAACAAGAGTATTATAAGCAAAAATCAGTTCAGCAGGAAGAGGTGTTTAATAAATGTAAAAATGATGTTTAACGAAATGTTCTATCTTTCTACCTTTTTCCAGATTGTGAGGACTTTCTTTCGTACTAATAAAGCCACTTGTCTTGAATGGCTGAGTCGTGTGCGTATGACTGTCTGCTTAGTCGCTCTGAATGCTGGTCAACCTGCTGTGGCTCTGAGGAATGGGTACGAGTTACTTCTGGAAATGAAAGCAGCTGGGAAAACTGAGGTAATGTACTGGTATACTGTATGTCTGTATCATCATAAGAAAAATCTGTTGCAATAAGATTGTAAGCAGGTGAAAAAAAAAATGTGATGACTGAATTGACAGTGGCATAGTGTTGAGACACAAATAATTCTAAGCTACAAAATATCCAAATAAACTCGCAGCTGGGTTCCAGCAAAATGAAATTCATCAAAAATCAGTTTTTTTTTTCTATGAATCACTCCATCTAATACATTCATGGTTTGAATTTCTCACAAATAATTTTTTTCCAAATTTTTCTTGCAATCTTATTTTTTTTGCTTTACGCCTGATTTGGCATGCCCTCCTATAGCTGTGCCTTATTGGTTACACTAGTCACACAATCCTGGAGTTGTCCCTACAGACTAGGAAAGAAATGAAGTACCCAATAAAGAAACTGACTTTCTGATCATTGAAGTTCATGAATTTTTACTTGCTGTCATTGTATGATTGAATGATGACCTAATTAACTTTTGCCTTGTTTACTTTCTTATCACAGGTTTCTGAGTATGAAAACGTTCTGTTTTGCATTACAAAAGCTCTAATTGAACTCCATAGTCCAGAAGCTCTTTTGGGTCTATATGTATGGTGCAAAGAAAAACTGAATCAAAAACTTACATGGATAAAAGCCACTATTGATCATGCTTCTGGAAAGTGAGTTGATCTGCTTTTTTTCTTCTAATTTCTCAAATTTAACTCAGCATTAATGAGTAAACTGTAAACGAACTGCAAGCAAAAAATATGAACACTAAAATTCTGCTTTTATGTAACATGAAAGGTTGTTGAGCCCAAATTAACTTCATGTGTTAACATTTTTCTTGTAGAGAAAAGTGCTTTTATTTATTCATGAGGGCTCTCCCCCCCCCCCCACTATTAAAGTGAATGCCTGGTGGCAACTCAGTATCACACATATGATAATTCACTCGATGTGACAACCAAAGGGTCATTCAGCGTCAATTAAGTAAACAAATATATTGACAAGGTTGTTTTTTTGCATAATTGGTGGATGTATTTTCATGATATTTCTCTCTTCCAACTTGCATGATGTTGCTTAATAATTCACATATTTTTATTATTTCACAGATTTAATGAGTTTTGGTAAAAAAATAAACAAACTCAAAATTTTAATACTAAAAGTAAAGAAGTCTAAACTAAAGGTTAGCAATATTTATGTTGGTACAATATCTATTATTATTTTGAATCAGCAATTAGGGCATAGAATTCAAGGCTCTACATAAAAAATAATTTCTAATAATTTGTTTTTTAATCAGGCGAACCCTTGTGTCGCATTGTAATGCATTGAAAATACTTAGTGCAATTATATATCTAAGTTTAGTTAAGTTTTTTTAGTTTATAGAATAACATGTCCTGATTCATTGACTGACAAATTCACTGACTGACTGATATTCATCATCTTCGAGCCAAAATCATTTTATTTTATAATGTAGAGACTCGCACTAAGCTAAGAGGTCACACATACCCCCGTAGGGGTTGAATTTTTCAAAATTCAACCCCTAAGGGAGTCCAAATATTATACTGGGCAACATCACCGAGCCAAATCCACTGAAGCTATAAACATGAAATTTGGCCGGTAGTTTTCTTTTATAATGTAGAGACTTGCATCAAGAAGGGATTTTTCAAAATTAAACCCCTAAAGAGGTGTTAAGGAAGATTGTCAAATCCCCCCTCCCCACTCTAGCGAAGCTGCGGGTAACAGCTAGTTCATTATAAATGAATGTATTTGTGAATTAATTTGTATTAATTTAGCATACTAAATGCCAAACTTTTTTTGACAAGATAAGTTTTTTGTGATTTTTCCTTTCAGTATACCTGAAAAGTGTTTTCCTGTTTGGATATAAGACGAAATTTAAATAATGATCTGTTTGAAGATGTGATTTATTTTTGCAATAATATATACATTTTCAGGTTTGAGACTGCAGCTAATGAATACTACTGTGTTCTGCATTCTTTGAAAAATGGCCACAGTCCATCAAAGTCAAAAATGCTGAAGGATTTGGTCAAGAACAATGACACAAAGTTGCGGAATGGTACATCGTGGAGTTTAGGGCTTGATATGAACAGTGAGGACATTGTGAAGGTTCTTGATCAGTTAAGCTTGAAAGATGTTTCTCAATTTGATAGTGATCATCACTTGCAGTCCTTCCTTGTGAATCAGGTGCTGTGTTTTCCTCCCTTCAATTTAGGATATTCTCCTTTTAGTAGCCAAATTTTAA
Organism: Pholcus phalangioides; assembly: GCF_987345545.1. NCBI lineage: Eukaryota > Metazoa > Arthropoda > Arachnida > Araneae > Pholcidae > Pholcus > Pholcus phalangioides. The sequence continues at coordinate 6,024,255 of NW_028301613.1, read as the reverse complement.
TACAATTTTTAGGCTGTGACTCTTATTATTTATTCCCGTTTTAACATGGTTCTTTCTGAAGATTAAAAGTTCAAAATGATTTCAGTCTTAATTCTCCTTGTTTATCTTACTGTTACTTCATTTTCTAATCGATTTAGTTTTTTTGCAATATTTTTTTTGTCTCGAATAATATATGTATAAAATAAGCTGACCTTTTTTATTTTTTTAGTTGGTATTTGTTTTTTCACTTTGTGAATAAGTTGTTGTTTTTTTACCCGCAGATTACAGACTGCTATGTAAACTTAGGTTGTTGGTCTGATGTCTCTAAGTGGATGAGTGCTCAAGAAAAACTGAGATTTATTCAAAATGGTGTTACTGTGCCCAGCGTGTCCGAAAACCTTTCCTATCTTAAGTATGTTCATAATCCGTTATATATTTTGCTTCTGATGATTTTTTTCTTTAATTGGCAATTAAGCTTAAAATTAAAAACCTTATTCTAGCAAAAAATTCAATTGTGTATATGGAACATAAAGTTCCTGTCCATTAAGTTTTATTCCGTCATAGTTCACCTCTGTAAGAGGTAGCTGGCTGTGAATCATCACAGGATCATCTGTTGGACTGTGATCAATCATTGGTTGGTTAAAAAGTTGTCCATTGAATTTGTTCGTATTGCTTATTTTTTGCATTTGTAGATTCAGTAATCATTGTAAATTTCCTTCGTTAAACTTCATTCATTTTTATTACTAATTTTTCAATGAATAAATGAAAAAGAAATTAAATTATCTTGAAAATTATTTATATATTATTAAATGAATGAATTACAAATTATTTTCATAATTATTTTAATGAATTATGAAAAGTCAGCTGGGAATAGCTTCAATGAATTTCATTGCATCTCTTTATGTGAGTTTTTCTGCTTGAAATTCAGAATTAAGAACAGACTTTTGTGTCATGCTGCACCGCACATAATCCTTTTCTAATTGCATGCACAGAGCACAGAACTGGCATTTAAACTTTTTCTGGGGGGCAAAGAACATATACCGTTATCACAATTTTTGAGAAGTATCTTCAATTTTAGCTTGTTTGTCAAATTCTACTGTATTTTTTAAATTTTTGTAAAAGCTGGGTCGGGGGCAATTGACCCCCCCCCCCCAAATACATACATAATACATATGTAATATTTTAATTTGGTTAATATTAGTTATTACTAAATTACAACTTATAAATTATACCTTGAATTTTTGGGATTGAAAAAATACAATAGCATGCCATTATCCGAGCTAATATTGTTTGGACTTTTCCCGTATAACTGAAACCTCAGATAATACAGACCTTACAGAATTTTGAGGTTAAATAAAATAAAACTGAACTGTAAATTGTGAAAATAATTTTCATGTAAAAGATATTTTTTTTAATTACATAAAATTCAATACAATAGCAATTGTATGGATACAGTATTAAGTTATCCAAGAACAGAAAAACGCCACTAATTGTGACCTATGTTACAGGACAATCTCAGTAAGAGAGAATTTTGAGAAAAAAACTTCTGTGTATAAAACACTGAAAATTTTTACTGCAGATCATGAACATTTCAAGTCAGCTGAGGACTTGTTGCAGAAGAATGCAAAGCATTCTGCTTTGAGGGAAGTTATATGAAGTACAGTGATGTATTTAAAGCTACATTTCAAAGATCAATTTTTAGATAATAATATGTAGTCTTTCAATGTCGTCTGCCATTGGGCACTCTTTAAATGCTTCAAGAGCATCTTGGTGCCCTTGATGGAGCTATGAGGGGGGGGGGGGGTTGTCAAAGAGGTAAACCTATCGCAACCAGGCTCTGTCAACAAAGTTACTTTAGCACAGTGTACCAGACCAGGTGGATAAGTTGGTTGTACAAAGTATGGTTGAAGAGAAACATTGACGCTCTCTGCTGATCATCGAGAGTACAAAAGACTGGATATAAAAGAGGATGTCAGATGCATCTTCATCTCTGCTCCGTATCCAGTCTTTTGTACTTTGTATAAAGTATGGTTGCTTGTTTTTATGTTGTGGAGGTGTGGTTCTAAAAAGAAAGTTATATATGCACATGTGAGTGATACAAGACAAAATATGTAGAGAAGTTGGTGGGGGGGGGGGCAGAATACATTAGGACATGAGAAACAACTGTACAAAAACTGATACAAATGATGGAGCAACAGGTTTAAAATGCTTGTCCAGTCAAAAATCTCTTTTTTTCCTCATAGACCTACTTCTCGGAATGAAAAAATTGTAGGCTATCATCTGTTAGCTGAGCCAACTCATTAAATCCCATGTTATATTTGTAGCTTCTACCGTTCCCCTCGATCCATTCCATCACTGACTTTAGAGAAACACTGTAAGTCTGTACCTCTACAACTCTCATTACATGGTGTCTCACTCTGTAAACTACTTTAGTGCGATGAAAGACATTCATGGCATTGTGTTGCTACCCATAATTCTTGAAATGAATTTATAAAAAAGTACCTTGGATAAACTGGGTTAATTAATGCTTTAGTAATCCGAGACCCTATTGTGTTATCTGGGGTATACGGTGCGGCCTCTTTTGTTTCTACGTATTTTGTGCACTCAATCACACTCAGTACTGGTGTGTAAGATGTACTGTTCTTGAGACCCATTTTCTGTAGGAAAACAAAATTTATCTGATTTGCTAGCAAACACAGTAATTTAAAGTATATATATTAGATTTTTAGATCAAACAGTCATTTGAACTTTTGGAAGCATCATTATTCAGTGATAAATAAAATTTTTGGCAGGGCTCTCTCTGTGTTTGAAGAAGAATTCATAGGCCTAGACTCAGGAAAATCGAATTCAGACTTCAATAGCATCAACACAAAACAGATGAACCTGAAATCCTTTCAGATCTCTAATTGGGATGTGTATGACAAAGTACATAGCATCGAGAAATATTTACTGTCAGCTGTTGTGCAGTATGAGAAAGAGAAAAAGCTATCCATAGAGGAAGAGTAAGTTTTTGTTCTTAATAAAATTTCATTGTTTCTTGAATTCTGATTTTGTATTTATGGGGCATATACAAGGCGATTCGATTCCATAGTTCCTCTTGCTGAACTTTGCTGGCAAACCATTGATCCTGGAGGCATATACTTCTAATTAGAAAAAGTATTTAGATAACGTGTAGAACTCAGATGTACATATACGTCATTCATGTTGTGCATTCAGAGACAACTTGAAAAAAATCGCATAAAGAAGGAAAAAGAGTATTATCCATCAGTTCATGCTGTTTTTTTCAACTTCTCCAATTTTTGAACCGAAATATCTCGGCGAATATGACACTATCAGAAACATGGATTTTTTTTTTTGGCCTCGGGAGAGACAGGGCAACAACTTTTTAATTGCGTTTTAAGTGACTGTATAAAAAGTTAATGTTTTTATTTTTTGCGTGTCCGATCCCTTAAAAAATTATGTCATTTAAAGAAATAGCATGTCATTTGCAAACTTATTATAATTGGAAGTATATTTCTAAAGTCAACGGTGTTACAGAGTTAGTCCTTTATAGACAAACAATGTCAATCACTTTGTATAGATGATTATTGTTGTATAGGATTTTCGCAGCATAAGGTTTCAAAAACCTGGAGAGCATATAGTGTTTTGTGTAAGTCTTACTGCATTATTTAGGTAAAATTCTATGATAATTATTATTAGCAATAGATATAGAAGTTACTATGTCTATTATATTTATAAAATTTTAAGTTTGTACACATCCAAAACAATAAATAAGGACTTATTATTTTTGCATAATTTCTAATACTTTAAAATATTTATGTTGACCACTTTATAATTTCAGAGAAGAATTGAAGTATAACCTCATCGAAGCTAAATCAAGAGCCTTGGAGCTCATAAAAGTTTCAGTACTTGATTGGCCTCCTCTCATACATCCATTGCACGGCTCTTTTTTTTCCACTATTTGTGCTGTGGAGTCTGTCATAACAAAAGTTGATAAAGTATGTGAAAGCATTTTTCATCATTTTAATCCATGATTACCATTTTTTAGTACTTTTAGTTTCTTCATAAACTCAGAATTTATGGTCAAATACATGAATGATTTTGTGATTTTATTCTGAGAATGCTAAATTAGGATTTATGGACTTCATGCATTAATGCTTTGTATTTTTCATCTCCTGTATGATGTAAGTAAACTCTTTTTGCTGCTGTTCACTTTTTCAAGGTTCCTCATTCTCTGATTCACGAAGACGTAAAGCTTGATCCAGCAAACTATTGTTGCTCTACTTTGACATCAGCTCTTGCTTGGAAATATGTTCATTCCCACATTACATCCAAGGATTCGGTCAATGATCAATCTAACAATGGCAAGTATTTTGGATCGATATTCTGTGGAAACTAATTTTTTTGGTACTCGATGAATAAAAAAATTTCATTGGATAAAAAAATCTTTAATTGTGTGCTTCACACTTTAATAATATTTATCAAGTAACCAACTGGCTAAAATATCAACACAGATAGCTTCTTAACGTATTAGTATTTCTACAAAGATGGAGCAATGTTGTCATCCTATCAAATTTATCTGGACGTAAAAAATCTGAAAACGTGGTAAAGATAAGTTATTATTGAAACACAAGGACTGATCGCATGAGCCAATAGAATTAATTTGGTTTGTTACTGTTTCTCTGATGAGGTGGATATAAAGGTTGAGCGAAAGTTTTAAAGAGATAGTTGAAAAAAATGAATGAAATATAGTTGGAAATGTTCTCTTTAATTTGCATGTATAATCTTTTTATTGTTAAGAAATGGGGGAGGGGATCCATTACCGTATATACTAGTGTTTGAGTTGACACCCCACCCCTCATAACTGGATGCAGGCTTCTTAAACTGGGGAAGGGGGATCACAGAGCAAATGCATAGTGAACAAGGGAGTGACCACAAACTCGTACAATTATCGTGTTGTGTGGATTGATACTTTTTTTTTGGAAATGCTTTTCATGTAGAGGATCATCCTAATACATGGGCTCACTTTGCCATTCCTGGGGGGGCATTCATGTCTTTAAGTTGGGAATCACAGTTCAAACCTGGGATGTTCTGTTTGGTCAAACAGGATGTATGGAAATGGGATAACTCTATTTTCCTTCCTCACATAACTGGTTTCAATATATTAGATCATAGCTTTTTTTTCCCCCATATTGTTCTGGAATGATATTTTTCCCTCTAAACTCGAATTCAGTTTTTTAATTCCTAAATTGTGAGGAGTTAGATATCCAATGTTTATAACGAATTGCAATTCTTTTGTAAATGTACTGTACATTCCATAGATCCCTTATGAAAAAGTTATTTCCCTTATGATCCCTTATCCAAGGATCCCCAAAAATGCACTACATGTACATGGATCATAGCAGCTATTATGGCCCAATTTGTGAACTAAGTACAGAAATTTTTTTTTGTCAACAGGGAAGGGGGCCGTACACCTTCTGACCTACATAGACGTGCAGGGTGATAATGATAATTTATAAGAGAAAATATGACTCTGGTTCAACCTTAGCTTCAAAACATGCTAAAATAGAAAAACCTTTGATGAAAAGATATTGGTAAAATAAACTGATGTCCTGATAACTATAAAAAAAAATTTGCCCATGTTATGATATTTTTCCATATTTGTACTTTTGCAAAAGTGATAACAATACCTGAATGATAACATTATCCATGATTCTAATAAATGGTGTTCATTGTACTAAATTTGAATTATGATATTGGTTTAAGACATTCTTTTGGGTATTTTCTTGTGCTTTTCAGATTGCTTGGTTGATCTACTATTGGTGTCTGCACGCCTGGCGAGAAAGCACCAGAATCTTAAATTAGCCCATAAGCTGTTGTGGAATTGCTCATCTCACCTTATTGGAGAAGACAAAAGTCTCAAAATGGACCTGGCTTCCCATTCCAGCATTACCGATGTTGCTAAAATCACTAAAGTATTGCAGAAATCTCTTGATATCAGACCAAGCAAGAAAATTGTGAAAATGATGAGAGAGGGCTGTAAACTTATCCATGGGTAATTGTAAATCGTGTTGATTTTCATATAGTGAGAGATGTTGGAAAAATTTTGTTTTGTACTTGTCTATGATAATTTTTATTTTCAGTGCTCTTACTTTTTGTGCTGTTTTGGTAAAATGTCCTTCTTTCATCCTACTTTCTCATTTTTGTCTTACTTTTCCTACTTTTTTACCAAATTCTATCAACAAAATTTGTCTAATTGGTTTTAATTGAGCAGGAAATTATCGATATATTGCTGAATATTATAAATGTTGTAGATTGCAATCAGTGATTCAGCCAAAGCAGTATCATTTTTAAGGTTATTTAGGGATATATGATGACCATTTGGTTTATTTGGTCATTTTTTCTTTTTCTTAGCTTGAGGGTTCAACAAAGTAGAGTAGTCATTATAAACTTCTGTCTGGATGGGAAAAATAATTTGTATTTACTACTTCATGGTCTTGGACTATTCGTTATATAGTAACTAACATTCATCATTCAAAATTATGGTGCACATTTTGTGTATGGGTGAAACAACAGTTTGCATTACGAAGTAGTTGGATACGCAGTCCTATTCTTGGTTTTGTGATTCTGATGCTACTCAATAGCATTCAGTTGTCTTCTGTATTTTTAGGGCATGCAGAGGCATAAACAATATTTACAATGCTCGGCAAAGAGCTGGAAATAAAACTGCTTCATATTGCCAAAAACGATTACACTGGCACTGAACAGTAAAACTTAAACTAATCCCTTTGAAAAAAAGAATGGACAGTGCAGTAAACCATCTGGTTCACCTTGACTTATTTACATTGGATCTTGTAATTTACACATTTTACACTTTTTTTAAAATTTACACTGTGCTTTTGAAAGCGGTCTCGAAAAAGAAACAGTATTAAAAAACTTACATCTTACAAGATATACGGAAGACTGGATGTTGTGAAGATATTTATTATTTCAGATGTTTATTTTTTAAGGAAGGAAAAAACTCATCTCTGCCTCCACCGGGAATCGAACCCGGGTCCCTCGATTGCCGGACGAGTGCTCTGACCACTAAGCTACAGAGGAGATAGAGATTTTCCTTCGCTAGAGCGTATATATGCCGAACGGAACCGTGCAATGGACGGTGAAACCGATCAGCTAATAGCTCATTGACGACGAGCCACCAGAGGGCTATATATATGACATGAATGTCGCTCTCCACTTGTTAATACAAGATATACGGAAGACTGGATGTTGTGAAGATATTTATTATTTCAGATGTTTCACCGTCCATTGCACGGTTCCGTTCGGCATATATACGCTCTAGCGAAGGAAAATCTCTATCTCCTCTGTAGCTTAGTGGCCAGAGCACTCGTCCGGCAATCGAGGGACCCGGGTTCGACTCCCGGTGGAGGCAGAGATGAGTTTTTTCCTTCCTTAAAAAATAAACATCTGAAATAATAAATATCTTCACAACATCCAGTCTTCCGTATATCTTGTATTAACAAGTGGAGAGCGACATTCATGTCATAACTTACATCTTCATAATTTGCTGTGCATTGTTGAAGAGAGTTGACAGACTCGACTGTCGAAGACAGCAAAAGAGAGCGTAAGAAGAGACAGAAAAGAATTACCCATGATTGCTAGTACACTGTTTTGGCAAAAAATTGTTTTTGTTATCAAGTAGTTTCTGTCATTTTGCTTTGGCTACAGTCAATCTTGTAAGATACTGAAATAGTGCTAAATTTTTTGAGGGATTTTTTTTTATCATGTTGTCTAAGAGGCATACCCACCCTCTTACTTTTGTGTCACACTTTTTCTAATTTTTTTAGTGAGAGCCCTGTATTATTGATTATTGATCATTTTTGTCCCACCGCGGTCATTTTCTGCTCACAAGGGCTAATTAGACTGGGACCTACAATTTATTGCCGATTCCCAACAGCAAGCTTGTTTTTGATACTCATCGGGAGGTTGGTGCGCTAACCCCTTGATGGGGGACTCCCTTCGGTAGCAATTTCTAGCTGCAGTCAAGTCATCATTTTTTTGTTGTACCCCCTGTGTCAGGAAAGTTTTCTGACAAGGACGAACCGGGTATCAAACTCGCAACTCCTCTAAACATCCTTTAGTACTTTAGGTGAGTATCTTATCTACCTGGGCTACCGTGCCCGAGACCTGTATTATATATAATGAAAGCAATAGAATGTTATGCTACTGGAAAATAACTATAATTATGAATGTGTTGCAATATTGTCATTATAGGTGTGTTGTCAATATGTGTTGCAGTGTCATTATTAGGATTTTTTAGATTTTTATGACCTATAAATCTTTTACATGTGCAACCCCCAGGGCTGAGTCCCATGGGTCAAGGCGGTTGAAAAGATTGCTGACGAAGGAGACTCTATCCACATCATGAAGTTTATTGTGATATGATCCGATTTATAATAAACTAGCTATAATACACAGTGCTGCCCAGGTTTTCAATTACTGGGAGGATTGAAAAATGACGAACCATTAAAAATGCTTAAAATATGACCAATAGCTCGAAAATGCCAAATATGACTTGTCTCAAAAATCCGAGCCCTATCCATTGTAATATACTATTGTGATAGTGCTGTATATATATCTATGGACTGGGTTGACTAGATACAGTATTTAGCAGTCTCGTACGTATCCACCAGACCATTTTGTAATTAAATATATCAATTGAAATAATATTTAGGAAATCTTGCCAATCTTTATGTGCAGATTTTAAAAAAATACTCATTTCTCAAGCTAATAATGTTCCAATTGTTTTCAAATTTTATTCTTTCATTCAAGTGCTGGCGAAACCGAAACTGCTTGTGATTTTCTTTTACAAAGTTGCTTATCAGTTGCTGTCAAAATAAATGAAGATGCTGAGTTGGACTTTAAATTTGATAAAACAAAAACCCTAAAAGAGATGAATTCAAGGTGAGCATTTGACATTATGTATTTTCTTTCTTACTTTTTTCAATTATTTACCTTTTGTCTATTCATAAAATATAGTTTTGTTTCTCTGGTCTGCATGTTATTTATACTTTAATTCTTCAATCAGTTTAAAAATATGTTGATGAACTTTTCATTTTCATGAGTCTGTATAAGAAAGACAGCAAGTTTTCTCCATACTAAAATGTCCCATTTAGGAACATGACTTATAGAATGTACCATAAATTGGACGGGTTAAAGTTACAATAGTGTAAGTCAGTATTCCTCATTTTAAGGCAAAAGAAGGGTTTAGTAGAATTAATAAATTAACATTTCATAGAATGTTTTTGAGACAAATAATTTAAAGATCCAGATATGTTCCGGCACATGTGGGTGCCATTTTGAAAGGTATCAGCAAAAATGAAACACCCATTACTTTCATTGTATTCTATTGCACTTGGCCACCATCCCGATCCTCTAATTGGAGAGTTTCTATTTGGCTGTCTACTTGGTGGCTACATAGTTGCCACACAGCACTGTAATTTTCCATTTCCTAAAAAATTAGAATCAGCCATAGTGATGGAATTGTGCGCATAGATTCATGTCGTTTACTAACGTGTCCTTGAAGATGTTGATAAGGAAACATTGCGGGGAGGAGAGTATCTGGGTTGCCAACTGTCCTGGTGATTTGAAAGCATATACATGAATGAAGAAGTTTCATTGCATTACGAATTCATGAATTATTAGAGGCACAAAGTTTATTGGTGGTAAATAGCTTGAGCCTCTAATTTTTGGCACTTATGTCTATATCCAATCTTGCAGCCATATTGAGGGCATAGCCAACATCATTTTTTTCTTTTTATAATTTCATTTCATAATTTTAAGTCAAGCTTTCTTAATGTAACCATAGAGAAAGATTTAGAGCCCTAGAGCAGTGTTTCTCAACCACTGGGTTTTGATATCATTCATACCAGGCTGCGAGTGATTTGCCATTTCTTTTTTCTCCCCATTCATTTTCCATTACTTGTGCATTTGACTGAGCCTTCCATTTACAAAAATTAATGAAACCAGGCTGGGGGCTTCCAAAGGTTGAGAACCACTGCCCTAAATTCTTAGGAATATATTTTTTCAGCTATCAATAATTTATTTTCTACAGGAAATTACCTTAACATATTATATCATTGTCTATGAAGCTCAGTGTTTGTTTCAAGAAAAATTGGGCACTTAACAGAAGGCTGTGAAGATTACGCTGTAGTTGAATTTAAGGTTTAAAAATTGAGTTTTTTAATGTATTCTGAAATGTTGAATTGAAAATGTTAAATGTAATGTTCCATATAGATCACTTCTGAATGTTGTGAAGTACCTTCAACAAGATACTCGGAATCTGTTGGAAATATTTCAAGATGGTAGTCAAGACTCATCCATTCTCGGAAATAATTGGTCGCTTGCATTGACTGCTGTGCTGGAAATAGAAAAACTCTCAAGGAATATGTCTGTTCCCATCAATGGGTTCTTGAAAGGTAAAGATTTCCTTAAATTAATTTGTCAATACCAGAACTAGGTAATTCAGTTCTATATGTGTTTTGAGGAAATTGTATTTGAACAAAAGACATATTTTTGCATTATAGACAAACTCATAAAACTAAAAATGAAACTATGAAACCCACAAAAATATCTCTGTTCAGAGAGGGTTTGCAAATTGCTTTTTTGATTTGGTTATATATTAATTCACTTCATTTTGTGCACTTATATCTGATTTTCAAGTTACATGGCTGTAGTATTCAATCCATGAACTTGATTGCATGGAATTCAAGAAAATGTTGCGAAGATCAAATTAATGCATTGGGAAATGATGTAATTGCTAATTTTCCATAACCTGTAGAAACATTATCATGGTGGTTTTTTTTTCAATAACTTTTTATTATTTGATTATTCACCTATGTATATTTATAATAGGCGATTCATTTTTTTCTAGGAATGTGCTTAGAGAGAGAAAATGTTGTTGGCGAGACAGATTTTCTCATTGGACGACTGCTGTTACTTAGTGTGTGCCAGTGTCCATCTTTAGCAAAATCCTGGTGTGTTTTTGCTTCATGGTGTTACAGATGGGGTCGTAAAGTTATTGATAATGCCAGGTAAATGTGAGAAGTCATTATTGTATGTATTGATTGACAAGTCTATGCTTTAGATTAAGTTGAATATTTCCAAATGATGTTATTATGACTATGAAGTAGATCATCGTAGCAACTAAAAAATCAATATTGGTACCAAAATTTTTCTGCGCAATTGCCATATTAGAATCTAAAGATGATGCAAAACTTTCTTATTTCATGGCAGTGTGTCCAACATGGTAAGGGATCACCAAGTCTTTTAAAAATCTAATAAATAATATATTGAGGACTGGTATGCTTGAGGGAAAAAAACCATGCTCGTGGCTACTGAGATACCTTGGTAGTGCCTAAATTGTTTTCCCTCGATTTGTCTAGCACTGCCCAAAAACAACTGTTGTTTTTTCATTCAATGAAATTTCATTTGTGATCAAGATTTGAAGTATTGAATAAACTTTTGGTGTCTATATTCAATATTGTGGGGCTATATTACTTTTTATATGTTCTTCAGCAATTCAAGTATGACTCTGCTCCCGGAGGAAGAAATAAAACTTCAGTCTCTCGTGCCAAATGTGAGTTTTTACTTTTCTCATTATGTGTAGAATCTACTAATAGGTATATTTCAATTTCAAAATTAATGTTTGGTTTTTGCAATAACTGTCAAAGTTTAATCATTTAATGGGAATTTTTTTTCACCGACATAATAATAATTGTTGAATGTAACTAATGCCACTTTGTTTACCTGCCAGATTTTAAGACGATGAATAGGCTTGCCTAGTAATAGTATAAAAAAGTTTGTCTTATACAATAATTTTTCTAAAAAAGTTTTTTTTTTTTGCCCTCTTCTCTTACATAAATAAAAGGCTAAATTTTTTTTGTGATATTTCATCGTAAATAAACATGATTATCGGAACATTAATATATCAGTTTTATAATTTTCAGGTTTCTAAAGAAGAGCTTGATATAATTCTGAGTATCATAACAAGCTTGCATTGCTCTTCAGGTGAATGGGGCAGCCAAGATAGTGTAAGGAACTTGCTGTGACTTTTCTCGTCCGAAGGAATTTATTTTTTATTTTTTAAATTCAGTATATTAGTTATCTTTAATTTCTTTTTACTTTCAGGATTATTCAGAAAATGGGGCAGAGAAGACGCACAGATTATTGTTGAGCAGCTGTCCCTTCCTGTTGTTGGTGCCAAACTTCGAGAAAGTTGTCGAAGGCCTTGTCGAAATTTGGCAGAAGGCTTCCAGCCGAATGTATTATTACTATAAAATAGCTGCTCAGAGTTATCTTCAATACCTTCAGTTGAATGGGATGGTAAGATTTCATTATTGTCTGATAAATATCTTTTTAGTAATATTGGTGTACATGTTATGGCCAATGTCTGTGGTCTGGGCAGTTGCCCTAGACACATTATACATGTGTCACAATGACACATGTATAATTTAAAAAAAAAGGAATTTTATTCTCTTATATTTATCAGTTTGAGAAAAACAAATCTTAAGATGTGCCTACATGGCAAGTACTTGGGTTCCTCAGTGGAAAGGGTGTAATAAATAAATGCACCTGGCAGTTGCGCTATTTGACATTCCATTGACATGTGGCACAAGTCTTTTTGATGTGCCAACTGGCAATCAGATGCTCCTAAATCTCCTCATTTGTCTAGTGAAAATTGCTTATCTTGTGATAAATTATATGGTGTGACATCCCGTACACAATCCTGACCTCCCACTGAATAGCTCAACCTAATATATATATATATATCCCCCCAGGAAAACTGTCACAATGTTGTTTATTTTTCTTTTTTCTCTATCATCCATATTGTCAAATAGCATTGAAATCAATAGAAATTAAAAAGCACCTAACCTTAATATTTAAGTAAAATTTGTATTTCTTGTTCGTAAGAATTCACCATTTTACATCTATATAGCTCCAGTAAAAGTGTTTTTTACACTTTTTCCTTAAAATTCTTCCAGATTGTTCTGTAGTAGCACTGATTGTTCTGTGATGTACGTCACAGATTTCGGCATATTCTGTTTTGGGGTGTGCAAGATTGTAATATCTGCATTTCTCTGACTCTACCCAAAAAAGCTGCCAGATTGTGTTCAGAGCATCCAAGTGGTGCAGTGGTGGGATTCTCATCTTCCACAATGAATGTTACAGGCAGGATCCACGAGTTCAATTTGGGAAGAGAACATAGAAAACAAGTTCTTTACCTACCGAGCTTGGGGCACCCTTCATTTTCCATCCCACTCCATTGGTAGAAAATTTTCATATGGCAATATGACCAGAGTTAGTGTACAGTGAAGTGGTAGATTGTGTTCAGAGGGTGAAACTATTTTTCTTCTGTTAAAATGATGTCTCTCTGTCAAGCTTCAATGAAATATTCATCCGACTATGATGATCACATGATGATGTGTGAAGTTGATCTAGAAGGTTTTTCAATATTCCAGCTTTAATATATAATTGTCATCACACCCTTTTTGACTGTGTTTTCCATTAGTTTCTTTTATTTAATTATACTCAACAGCATCATGCAAGAGACAGAACAGAAGATGACAATGTCACAGCGACGCTCAGGTTGTTGAGGTTGGTCGTCAAGCATGCCTCTGAATTGAGGGAAGTGCTAGAGGATGGTTTGGCAAACACACCAACTGCCCCTTGGAGAGGTTTGTATTTTAGCTTTTCTGCATTCAAATATGAATTTTAAGTTGCACATATATTAAAAGCTACAGTGAATTGACATGGATACCATTTAACCCAAGCGGTTCTTAAACTTTAGTCACTCTTAGCTCTCTTGCCTATTGGTTCACCTGCAGCTCCCCAAACTAGTTTAATAGATATTGTTCATTCATAAAATAACCACTTCAAAGCATAAATAGGCAATACACATCAATATTTCCAGCTTGTCAGGTGGCCCCTGACAAAGGCCGGCAATACGCGACACACACACTTTGAGAAACACTGGTTTAACCTTTTGACGAATTAAATTTATGAAGTTTCTTCCATGTTTGTTGATTGTGTGTTTCTCCAAAGCTTGGTTAGATGGAACTTTACAAGTAATAACTGTCTTGAAATTGTCAAATTGAATATGAACAAAACCTTTTTACCATCACCACATATGCCAGACCACAAGGTTTTATAAATCCCAGGCGGTACATAGCCATAGCCATAGCGACTAAAAATATGGTATTGTTGCCTAAAATTCCCTATTTAGATTACTAAATTGGAGTTTCAGGACAACATAAACCTTTCTGATTTTGTTTTAGTGCACAAGCATGTAAAGGTCAGTTCAGAGACAGATTGCAGCCTCAGTAGTGCCTGAAGCACCCATAACTCTGACAGCATAAATATGTGCTCCGGCATGTACCAATTTGTTAGAAATTCCCGAGAAGAATGTTTGAGGAACATGTATGGTTAAATAGTTGTATCATTTTCTGACCTGAACATCAAAGTATGGTGGGCAAGAAGTATTCAGAGAAGGAAGGATTCATCCAGAAACTCAAAAACATGGCGAATGCTTATGAGGGGGGGGGGATTGTGAATAAAGTAAATCTAAATCCAGTATTTTATATATATATATATATATATATATATATATACACACACTATAAAGTTTATAAAACTTCTTCTATAAAACTTGACAAATACAACCAATATGCTTATCAATCAAATTTTCTCAAATGTAATCGACAGGCTTTATGGTTGCATTTTCCAAGTTTTACAAAAGAATCCCAGCCTATGACCAGAATTACACTATAAAAGTTTGATAAAAGATATTTTACAAAACTTAAAAATACAACCAATAAAACTATTGGTTGCATTTGCGTGAATGTAACCAATGTTATTATTGGTTGCATTTTTCAAGTTTTATAAAAGAATTTTTATTGAACTTTTATAGTGTAATCCCAGCCTTAGATCAACTCAGCAGGTTGACACCAACATCTTAAAAGCACGGGCAGCACCAGTACTAAGAGTGTCACCAAGAATAAGTGAAAAGAATGCAAAAATGTCAATAACAAGACTTGTACTCATTCAACGAAGACAGATTTTCAATTTCGTTCTATTGAGTTAATATTTATTTATTGTCCTAATTACATTAATCAATTTAATTTGTTGCTATCCTTTCAAATGCAGCCGATTGTTGAACCGATAACTTGAATATCATTTTAAGTTTCACTCAGTCCCGTAACTTTTCCCATATTTTAGTGTTAAAATATTTTAACCACTTTTTTAAATAAATGAAAAATAAATAATAATTTAAAAATAAAATTTTTAAAATAATGTTAAAAAATAATATGGGGTTTAAATAATATTTTAATTAGGGCTGGTCAAATTAATCGGGTCGGTTAATCGATCAATTATTAATCACAGTTTAAAATTTCAGTTGAGATAATCAACTTGATCTAAATTTGTATTAAAATTTTTAATAAAAGTTTATGAATTAACTCGATTTGTTTTGGAAAAACCGATTAGATATCATTAAAAATCATGTTCTATGCAGAACATTATTGTCTCCACTATTAACTATTTTTCCACTCCACTATTTTTCGTATTCTTGGATGCATCAGCTCATCTCCTCACAAGTACCATTCGAGAGGATTTTCTAGGAAAACAAGTAACAGTATAATCGAAAGTAGTTTCGAAATCAGTGAATAATAACCAAAAATAACTGATTTTTTTCTCCCTTCAAAAAACGACAAGATTGAAGTGAAGAAATGTATTATGTATTAATTATGTTCAGCATATTAAATTTCTTGAAGCGGGCAGCCTTTTTAATGTAACCTTCATTAATTAACCTTTGTTTATGTCTACTGAATAGGTGAGTGAAATGAATAAAATATATTTTTATAGCATCTATTAATATTATTTGGTCACAAAAATATTCGATTCAAATTTGATTAATCTGCCGATTAGTCGATTAAAAATTTTAATAGATTTCCAGCCCTAATTTTAAAAATAAACACTTTTTTAAGTTTTCTTCCTTCAAGTTCAAAATTTTTGGTAATGAGAAAATTTTTTTAAATATCATGTAATAGAATTTAGCAATAGAACTAGAATTTAGCATTTAGCAATCAAATTTAGGCAATTTGTTTGTCTGCTGTTAAAACATGAATGACTTTTTCACGAAAGAAGGGCAAAAAATAGTCAAAAATCACTGCACTTTTTGACGGAAAAAAATCCTGTATACACTTTATTTATTATTTGTTTCATTTGTATCAGTATCATGTATGCATCTGTTTCCGTAATAACAATACATACTTCTAGTTCATTTCAAATATTATCATTCAATAATTAAATATGAATGCATTTGAATGACTTTATTTATGAATTTCTTCATCTCCAATAGTTTGACATGCCTGGTACGATATTCATAAATAGCACTGTTATTTTATTTTAATCTTTCTTTTTTATTCTTTCCACTCTGGAATCAAAATATCTGTTAAGTTGAACTAATGATAACGTATTTTGTAAGTATTTTGTAGTAAAGTATTTTGTCGGCCGCTGCAGGTAAGACAATATTTAGCTGTAATTATTTTTATCCAGTGTCGCAAGGTAATACCTAATGTTTGTTTTCATTTTATTTTTTATTTAAATTAAAAAAAAGTGATACAGTTGCAAGTTTTCTTTTTAGTTCTTTTATCCCGTTCAGTTTTAGTAAAAAGAAAACAATTTGTAATTTTCTGTACTATATATTATATGGCGGTACATTACTGTAAGTCAGATGGAAATAGAAATATTGATATAATTTGTTCTGTAGGTATTATTCCTCAACTTTTCTCCCGCCTCAATCATCCAGAGCCTTATGTGCGACAGAGTATATCAGATCTTCTGTGCAGGGTGGCACAGGATTCTCCTCATCTCATAGTGTTTCCAGCTGTTGTCGGTTCTCTCACTCTCAAAGCTGGACCTCATCTACCAGAGGAAGCATCAAGTAAGTAAGGCTTACAATACGTTTTGAACAGTGAGAGAAGCATTGCTGCCGGGTCTCTCATATTTTCTGGCAGGTTTCCCTAATTTCTGTCTGGTCTCCTGAACTCCCAAAAAGTTCATGTACAAATACATACACAAACACGAAGGTCGCAACAGGCAAATTGCCCAATGAGGTGACTAAAAGAAGATGCCCATGAAAAACTTGGATGTCAAATATAACCAAAATACAGTTATTCATTATAAAAACATGTATCACGAAAGAAACAACTAATAATTAATACTACATAATACACTGCCCACGTTATGGTATGCATAGCTTCTCGATTTATTCCACTATGTTTATCGTACTCCTTTTTGAACATGTCAATTGTGTTAGAATTCACGATCTCTCTGGAGGTAAGCTATTCTATTTATTGACAGCCCTATTAAAGAAAAACTCCCTGCAACACCACAACCTGGAGTTGTCCCTTACTAAGCGACACTATCCCCTTGTCATCAAAGAGCAATTGATTGGCAGTGTATTAATAACTCTATGGTCCAACCTATCCATCCCGATGAAAACTTTAACCACTGATAATATCCCCGTTCCCTTCCTTTGGCCTGGTGCTTTTTTTTTTTGGTTAATTAGATTCAAGAGGCAATTTGGCCCACTGTTGGATGATAATCGACAATGGCTGACATAATGACTTTTTTTAGCCAATTACTGGCAGTTATAGCTGATTCAGTTAATTTTTTCCCTTATCTGACACTAATTTTTTGCGTATAATTCTTCAATACAGTAATACTTCGACTTATGTCAAACCTCACATTATGTAGAGAGAAATGTTTTCCCCGAAAGAGTTGCATAAAAAAATATGAATAGATGAAAAAGAATTTGAAAAAATCTGCAGATTTATTAGCTCGCTTCTCTTCCTGAAGAGTGTGGGGGGGGGGGGGTATTACTATCAAAAATGTTTACCTCATCTTTCGTTGCCAGTCTGGAAATGCATTAATGATATATGTTAGGGTATCACTGCATTTCTTTTGATGCAGTTTTAGATCATCACCAGAATTTTTAGTTTTTAAACTTGAGATTCTAGGGAAAAATTTCTTATGAGTATGTTAATTTAAGAACAAATCCTTACTTTTTTAATGACAAAAGTCCCTTTTATATCCTTTATCTCTAAGGTTTTTGCATAGAATTCCTATCAACATCAACAATCATGGTTCCAGCAATTTGAGAGAAATAATGTCACTGTTATGTGCTACATCACAAAACCAGAGCTAGACAAATCTATCACCCGACGTGACCAGGGCATGTAAAAATTTTGACTAAGCATGTATTCTCAACCACATGCCCAATGCTAGCATTATACTGATTTGCAGCATGTATTATTTTAAGTTACACGTCCTACTGGGCAGGTAGATTTTTGTCCACCCCTGCTCTGAACTCCCTTTAATAAGTAATTGGTTGCATTTAATGAAGAAGACTCCTAATATTTGTGAAATCAAAAATAAATTTCAGAGATAAACACAATATTATGAAGCATAATTTTTTTTTTACACAGATCTTTTTGGGGCATACTTCTCGGAACAGCTGGAAGATGGTGCAACTGTAGAGTTAGAGAGAACAAGCAGTCAGTCCCAAGACCATTCAGTGTTACAGAACACCATACCAGGTTCCCTTTCTGATGAGGAAGATACAGAAGAGGATCACCAAAAGAATGCAATCATGCAGAATTGTTTTGCTGCTCTTGTTGAAACCCTCGGAAGACAGGATGGGAGGACAATATCTGAAGTGAAAAACTTAGTTCATGAACTTTATCGTATAACTCTGCTGTGGGATGAACTGTGGCTCGGCACGCTGAATCTTCATCACAGTGAAGTTAGCAGGTATTATTAAATCATTTTAAATTTTGTAGCTATATTAACAGGTTGTAAATACATTTTTCAGATAAAATTGTCTTTAACATAAACATAAAAGTCCATATACTGCGAGGCGACTAGGATAGCACATGCATTCTATGATGTGATGTTTGAAAGAATAGGTTATATAAAAGTAAAAGACACTGTTTCTTCTTTTGTGGGAGTTCCACCACGACTCCACTTCAAAAATAAAGAAAAATAAAAGGTAATTTACCAAGGAAGAAGAAAAGTATTGTGTGGTTCATGTTAAAGTCGTATATGAATGACATATTTTGTAAAGGAAACAAGGAAGACCTCAAGGTGGATAACAAATTCTGAATATGTTCGTAGTTTAATATACATATGTAATAAGAATCCTAGAAGTAGAGGAATTTCAATTAAAGTCTACACCATCATGGCACCCATGCATTTTTAAAGAATGAAAGTCTGAAATGACCCAAACAGCCAATCAGTTAGCGACTTAATCAAAATCATAAGTAGGAGATTACCTTCATTTTTATCTTTGGCTTCTGAATCTATCAGATAAGTTATCATTCAGTCCACTGAGGAAACTATTGAAGAAGTGTCAGTCTACTCCTGATGGGGACTACAAGTCAGGGAGAGCATATTGATCGATTGCTAGATCCATGTGCTTGATTGTTAGATATCTCTTCCTGTGATGATGACAAATATTAGGTGTGGAAATGAATTTTAAAATTAAAAACTTTTATTTGCCGCTCTCGTTGGTTATGGTAGGGTTTTTTAACTAGAGTGCCATGAGAGGATCATGGGTGTGCTGTGAAAAAATTAAAAATAAATTAACTAAATTATTTTGTAAATGAAGTACACAGATAATTCAAGTTTTATGACAATAACCATGCAGATCAAAACTAAGACAATTATAGTATTTGATTTTGTACAAGTAATAAGATGTTTGGCATAATAAGCCAGCATAAAATCCACGAGATACCCATTCATAGAAATCATAGCCAAGAAAATGAAATTTCATTAAAAAGAATGTTATTTTATTAATCTTCTCTAATTATAAAATATTTGGAGTAAAATATGAAGAAAAATTTGAAAAACATTTTGTTCTGAGATAATAAAATGTTGATAATGCTGAGAGATAATCTCAGCACATTATTTGAGAAAAATTGTAGATTTTCAAATAATATCTCATTTAGAAAGACTAAACAAGTAAGCAATTCAGTTTGACAAATCTACTGATATCACTGAAAAACCTAACTTTTAGCATTCAGTAAATTTGTGTTCCCAAACCACAAGTAATCCAGTGGTAGTAATCGATCCAGTGACAGATATTTTTGATTTCATCAATAATTGTTTCAATTCTGAAAACTTGTCTGAGGTTTCAACATATGTGTAACGAAAAAGCACAATACTTTTTCCATTCTTAATGTCAGATGCATGCAAATCCAGTTTTTTGGCAATAAACAATATCAAAAATAAAAACCGATCATATCTTGAATCCTTGGAAAAAGCTTTGAGACTGTGCCTGTCTGAAATTTGACCTCGCAAAGAAGCAAAATAGTGTACAAAAACATCACGCTCAAATATCTAAGTTTTGTTACAGGAATTTTATACATATATATAATTTTGAGTCAAGAGTCAACTTACTTATGTCCTTTGATAACAAATATCAGTAAAATATTTGTATGTACTAATTAATTAATCCAATTTTAATTAAAGCAGTAATTGAAATTGAAAATCTACAAACTCAAATTGTACTTTTGAAATACAGGGTGGGAAAAAAGTTCATAAAAAATTTAAAAATGAATAAAAACCGGAAAAATAACAGAAATAAAAATGGTTTTGCAGGGTTAGCAACACTAGGTTGCTGGAATTTTTTTAAGATGGGGGGGGGAATAACTCAAAAATAGCCAATAGGTGGCACTGGTACGAGCAACTTTTATGGAAATATGCAAATGAGGCGGTTATAAGAACTTGCACTCCTAATCCACAACTAGTTCACCATTGTAAACCATGTATGTGAACAAGGATGCTGAGTGCGAAGGATAAAGATTTGTTGGTGAAGTTGTTTTACATGAACCAGGAATCAGCGACCATTGCCTTTTGTAAATTCTGAGTTCAGAACAATGTGAGGACAGGAAAAGCGCCTGTAACAGCCACAGGCCTCATAATGCTTGTTCAGCGGTTTGAGGAAACTAGAATGCTGGAGGATCGTGTTAGAGCCGGATGACCATGTTTAAGGAAGGCAATGTTCGCTATGTGTTGCAGCCGAAATGGAAGCGTTAGTGTCTGAATCAGCTGCAGGGACCAGTAGTGCTCGTGAAGCTGTCAGACACTTGGGCTTACCACCAACCTCGGTACGCAATATTCTTTATAGAATCCTTGATCTGTGCCCATGCAGATTTGAAGTCATGTCATGAACTTTTACCAGCAGATACCGTACAGAGGGAAGCATTTGCGAGGTGGGCTTTCTCCAAAATCAAACAGAATCCCACCTAGGTCTTTAACATCTTGTAGACAGATGAAGCTCATTTTTCACTTCATGGCGACGTTAATACCCATAACTGTCACATCTGGGCGACATCTAATTCACGTGAGTACACGTAGAAACCATTAGAAAAATTCCCATGAACTAGCGATGCTAACCCTGCAAACTGTTTTTTATTTCAGTTATTTTTCCAGTTTTTATGAATTTTTAAAGTTTCTAGGGGCTTTTTGCCCACCCTGTATAAATTTTACTTTTGCCATTGAATGGAAGTTCAACTGTGGTTTCAAGTGCGCCACGAGAGAAAAAAATGTCGAAAACACTGTGTTATGAGAATAAAAATTACTAGAGCCCAATTCAATGTTAAATGCAACTTGAGTGTTTTTTTGACATTGCCACTTTATTTGTGAAATATTTACAGAAGAATCTCGAATTTGGAAAAAGAGATTTCAAAAGTGATGAGCAATACTAATCTTAGCAAAGAAGAAAAGAAAGAAGTTATTCAAGAAAAGTATAATGTGTACATGAAGCCTGTAAGTTTTCTATTGTGATTCTGGTACTTTTCATAGCTTTAAGGAAACATTTATTTTTCTGGATGACTTTTCTTTCCGGGTTCACCTCAGCACAATATCCAGAAAAATAAATGTTTCCTTGATATCTTGGGCTGAGAAAAAAGCCATCTATCTCACTTTAATAGCTTTGTTTAAATGTTATGTAACAAAGCTATCTACTTAAAGTGCTACTTAGCAAAATCCCCTTTACTATTTAACATAGTGGGGGGCAACACAAGGAATGTTTCTCAATATTTATTGCAGATCATTATAAGACACTTTTTGGTCTGGATTATGTCTCCTCAAGTCCTCATGAGTAAAGGCACTAACATAAAATACAGGATGTCAAAAATTTATTTACAGTACCAATAATTTACGCTAATTCAAGCAGCGATTCAAATACACTCAGTAATATTCTAAATACACAGAAAACACACATGTAAGATGTTTCTCTTTCTTCCCCATCTGTCAAGCTGCCTATTTATTTACATGAGGAAGTTTCCAGAACATGGGGGGGGGGGTAAATTCTCACCCCTCCTGTACTTAAAGTGTAAAAGTGGAAAACAATAAAAGTGCCAAAAAAAAATTAATTAAAACACTGTTTTTCACGTTAAAGTGTCAAGTGAGCAATTCTTTATAATGTTTTCAATGTGAAAGATGTCTGGTAGTTCTCTAAGTAGTTCATAAGAGCGTGTAAAGAGGTGCCATGTGTGAACGTTCCTACGGACTACAAAAACGGTTTTTGTGATTTCCAACATTTTTTCTTTTGGTACCTACAGCATTTACCACTTTTACTCTATGCTTCTCTATAAATATCCCCATATCATGACATCAAAATATCTGTTGTCACCAATCTCTCGAAGTTTGACGCTAACTTGGCAGAAGTTACAGGAAAATGTGTATTTTGGCCCAAATTATCCATTTCACATTGTACAAAAGAATTTGGACATTGTACTTTATTTACAAGAGAAATTTGCACAATTTGCAGAAATTACAGATTCTTTAATTCCTGTTGAAACGAATTAAATATAAATTTTCAAATGATCTAATTTCTGTAGCTGCTAACTTTCATTAATTTTCTGGGAGATTTCAAAATTTCTACTTTGTCTGCCAGAATCCTGAAAGTCTTGAATGCCCACAGAATTTCTATTGTAATTGTAAGAATAAAACAATATTTTTTTAGAAGAAAAAGTCTGTTGCTTTTGTGTTTGGAACAGAAGAGTATCACACGCATCAGGTTAGTTAAGCACTCCACGACGCAAAAGTGAGCTAATTTCTCTATTAAAAAGTCTCGCCACAGAGATCAACATGAATGAATGAACGCCCAAACTTTGCTGCTGGACTTATCTCATTGCCAAGATCTCTTCCAGCCTAACTTCGTGGCAGAGTCCAGAACACTTTACTTTTGTACACTTTACGAGAACACTTTTTTTTTTGTCTGTTTACATGGGCAATAAAAAAAATCTGATATTTTACCTGCAATAGGGGAAAATCGCTAAAACTCGTTCGACGCTACAGACTTCCTCCTAGTGCCATGCAAGTATGAACCTCCTTAAATCCACCAAAAAGGTGGATTTATTAAAGGTCAATCCTGACCTTTTGACCACCAAAAATGTGGATTTAAGGTACAACTTTTTTCACCCCCCCCCCCCAGGAAAAAGTTGTGAAGCAGGTTCAGTATCAAGAAGAGACCCTAATGTATTGCCGATCTTGTTCATGTGTGGGGGTGGAGACTTCTGTAATTATTCAGATCTTTCTCATTCTCCTAGTTTAGCAGCTATGTATTGCAGTGTTAGGATATTTATATCTTGTTAGTGGAGGTGGGGGTGCTATTGATATTTGCATTAGAAAGTCTAACCACGTTTGCAAATAGCATTTAGTTATGCGATTTCAGCCAGATACTTTGATGGCTCTGAATACTTGCTCTTAATCTCTTCAAGTCTGATCAAGTGCTTCTTTTTAACCTATAATTCTAGATTTTTTCAGCGATCAACAAAATTGCTTAGAATTCTAAACAATGTTTAAATTTACATTGAGTTTTGCATGAAATTCATCGTAAATTTTTTTTCTTTTTGACAAACAGAAAATTAATTAACTTTTAGCCCATCATTACCTTGTGTAGAACTGCATTATGGAATCTATTTTTATTCAATGTCCTGGTTCTTTTTTTTTCCAGACAATATTCATTCTAGAACAGCTCCAGCATATAACAGGTCATATTGCAGAGACGCCAAATGAGCAATGGTTTCAGAAGACTTTTGACAAGCAGATCGAGTACACCATAAACAAAATCAAGAACCCTGCTGATCCTCGTCAACCACAAGAAAGCTGGTTAGCATTCAGGAAGGTAAATATCCTTTTTTTATGTGAATAATGAATCAGTGGTGTGGCTCCTTTGAAATTGATGACAGCTGATATGGTTGTTTTTTGCTGCATTAAGTAAAAAAAATTATTTTTTTTTCAGCTTCACCAGCTTTTTCAACAGAAACTTAGGCAAACTCGCACACCTATTCAGATGTCTGACATCAGCCCGGTTCTTTCTTCACTCAGTTCTACTGTGATACCAATGCCTGGTATCAAGAAAAAGGGTTCTGATATAGTTACCATACAGTCAGTTTGTGGAGTGGTATCTGTCCTGCCCACAAAAACTAAACCAAAGAAATTGGCCTTCATTGGATCCGATGGGTGCAAGTATGTTCAAAACTTTTCTCCTACTGCCTTTTTCCCTCCACCCTTTGTGCTCCATTATTGTGCTTCAGAACATTTTACAAAGAAAAATTTTTGTTGAACTGATTGTATAAGTATTTCATGTATTGTTGCATTGCATCATGCTTACTTAACCCGTTTACATCCTCTTTTTGAATCCACTTCTCTCCTTTAATTTCACTGTACGTGATGGAAACCAGTTTTGAATGGAATCAAAGGATACTCCCATTGAGAGAGAGAGAGATTAGTGGGCTTTGATGTGCACCTTCATGAAATGGAATATTATTTCAGTCTCTTGATGTTTGTTACAAGTTCCACTGCATTTGGCTGGTATCGCCCAGTATCGATAAGAAAACTGTTTTACATATGATACAAGCAGATCATTTTGTGCTCAGTGATAAGGGGCACTCTCAGATATATGTATTTTTCCAGATGCAAATAAATTTCAAAAAATTTCATATCTATGTAGCATATTCTATAGGAATGTTGAAAAGGTTTTTAACTGCTGGCTGATGTGAAGAGATGAATTTAGGAAAGAAAGAAAATTCAACTGCCCTGGCGGGGAATCTGACCCATGTCTTTTCACTTGCTGGGTGAGCGAACTAGACTACAAAGGCAATGAATCTCAATCTTTCTTTAGACCTTGTGCGCTCCAAATGGGGCTGTTCATGGACGGTCGGTTTTAATTCAGGCCAAAGGTCTCAATTGAATTGTTGATACTGAAACCAAATGGTGACTTATTCAGGGATGACGTCACTCTCAGCTATCAATGCAAAATGTTTTAACAGCTGGTTGATACGAAGGTGAGTTTATGACAGAAATAAAATTCAGCTGCCCTTGCGGAAAATTTAACCCATGTCTCCTCACTTGCTAGGTGAGTGCACTAGACTACAAAATGAATCTCAATCTTGTAGTCTACTGCTCTACAGCACTCACCCAGCAAGTGAGAAGAATAGCTTTGATTTCTCGCAAGGGTAGTTGAATTTTTTTTGTTTCCTAAATTCATCTTCGCATCAGCCAGCTGTTAAAAACCTTCGTATAGATAGTGGAGAGTGCATCATCCTTATATAGGAATGTCCCCTGATGCACCCCTAACCCCACACTTCCCCCCCCCCTTTTGGAGTGTGCTTAATGTAAATGTAGGTCCCGCTAGCTATGTGTGTATGTGGGGAAAATCTGTAATCGCCTAGAGAACAATCAAGTTTGTTTTTTCGGAACGGTGACAGCAGTACTAATCTGCTCTTCACCTAGATTTTCAAGTAAACTTTCTTTATATCATAGAGCTGTGTAGTCTATGTGCAATTAACACGATTGATAAACCACAATAAATACAACAAAAATATGTACTTTAATTTCTTGCGAATGAGCCATTGGAATATAAAAGCTGTATCCAGAGGAATGAATGGTGAAAAAAGTTTTTGTAGAAATAGCTGCATACTCAATTTTATACGTTTAAGTTGCCTTTTGTTTTTGTCTTTGAGAATTTTATAATACAGTCAATGTTCATTTTTATGAATCCATGCAGACATGAGAAAATAATTCCTGAAATCAAAATTTTATAAATTAGAAAGAACCTTTTAAGTAGGAGTATATTGTTTGGGACCAGAAGATAAACTTGTGAAATGGAGGTTCGTAAAATTGAGCGTCAATTGCACTACTGATTAAGCATTATCTTGGAGTAAAAATTTTCCTAAAAATTCATTAGAGTCAATCAAAGTAGAAGGCCAGAAAAAAAAAAAGTTATGTAGGCTGGCATGTTTGAGCGCCACAAGCGATAAGAATTAACTTTTTTTAAATAAAAAAGCTACAAGCTAAAAGCTTTGTACATGAGCTGCAACTTTACTACAGTAACTTACAATAAATTTATTTGAGATTTCATGTGGAGCATCGTAAATTTCTAATATAATTCTAATTTACTTGAGCACTAAAATGAATCATTTGAGAGAATTTTTTACTAATTGAGTTTTTACTATTTTCCCCTGGTGTTTATAATTTTTTATTTAGTAATAATAAATAGTTTCAAAAGAATTTTGTGTGGATTTAAATTTCTACAATATGTCATCCACCATTTAAATTCATATACACAAAATGCATTTTGAAATTCAAATTTTCTCCAGGTATGGATACTTATTCAAAGGCTTAGAAGATCTTCACCTTGATGAAAGAATTATGCAGTTCTTATCAATTGTGAACAATATGTTTGCAAAGAACAAAAGGTATTTTTCTCCCTGATAATCAAAGTTCTATATTGATATTTTATGAAACTGTATTGATCTATACTGTATTGAACTGTATCTATATTGATATTTTATGAAACTGAGCAACTGGAATTATACACACAAGTCCATATTGTGTATAGTCTTGTAGTCAAATTCATCCTAAACTTTTGCATGCACGTTTGCATCCACTGCTGCTGTTATGCATATCTTCAGTTCAGCTAATGTAGCTGGAAGGGGAGACACATAAACGTAGTCTTTTATAAACCCCCCTCAAAAAGAAATCGCACACTCTGAGGTCTGGTGATCTTGGAGGCCAGTGATGTTTAACTGAATCGTCAGGTCCCGTACCACCGATCCATCGTTTAGGAAAGTGATTGTTCAAAAATTCTCGAACGTCCAAGCTCCAGTGTGATGGTGCTCTATCCTGCTGGAAAATGAAGTCATCCGAATCGGTTTCTGACTGTGGGAAAAGGCATTCTTGCAAACACTGAAGTGGCAGCCAAAGGAAGAGCGTTAGTGCTACCTGTCAGCAACTGCGTGAGAAACTCAAGATTTCCCTCTTTCTACCTATATATTATTCGATCAAAACAGATTAAAAGTTGAATAGTTACGATTTTTTTTAAATCAGATGATTCTTTTTGAAACACCCTGTATTTTCTTTCTAAAGATGTTATGTCAAAACATTTCAAGCTTTGCTTAAAGTGTCTCTTTTTCGACAAAAAAATAATAATTTAGATGATTTCAAAGGAAACATCAGATTATTACTGTACATTAAAGTTTTAAGGATGTATATTTGCCACTTAAGAGTAGTTGTGTCATTGCAGTTGTGAAAAATGTCATGTCAAAATTCAGAATTTTTACAGGACACTGGGAAACATTTGAAGCTTTTAGTGACATAAAAAAAAGAGAGAGAGAGAATTTTGATGTATGACATTTTGCATTTGCATGAACAGCAATGAATATGTATTGAAATATTTTTTTCTTTCATTCCATCTAGACATGGCAAAGAGATCTACAATGCCAGACATTACTCTGTGACACCTTTAGGACCACGTTCAGGTCTCATTCAGTGGGTTGATGGCGCCACTGCTCTTTTTAGCTTGTATAAGAAGTGGCAGCAGAGAGAGGCTGTTGCAGTAAGTTTGAAGGGGCAGGTAATATTAAAATCAGTGTATTACGCTAATAATAATTTTTTTAAAAATAATACTGTGATACAATACCTGTTTTCATTAATATTCAGGAATGGAATTCATATTCACAATATTGACTCTTATAGTAAATGTCATGTAAATGTGTTTATTTTTTATTATTTTCTTAATGAAAAACTAATTTTAATCAAACTATTAAAAAATTATTTCAGTAAGAGGATTAAGTTGAATGTGGAAAAGGAACTGATTTATTGTCTGCACATATACAGTAAGACTTCCGTAGCCACCTATTTTCTGCCGCTAACTTCCTTTCACTGCAAGTTTTTCTCAGAACAGACAATAGGCTCCAAGACATAATGCAAAAATTTCCCCCAGTCAGCTGCCAACCTGTCCACAGCCACTTCCTTATACATAAGAGTTGAAAAAATCTTTTTTTTTTTCCAAGTACATTCAGAGTTGATAGTTCTCTTTGTATATTCTTAGAATCTTTATACCTCAGCATAAATACTTTTTTGGATCGATCAGATTTTCTCTTCATGTAAGACACACTATCAGGTTGGAAACATTTGTGAATAGGATGGCAAAGGCTAATGCTACATGGTTTCCTCCTAGCTGATAAGACTGTTTAAAACTTTGCTCCCATAGTGGTAGGGTACACAAGACAAATAACCTGTGATAACCTATGAGGGAGTAAAAGAAATGTGAGGAAAGAACAAGTACAGTACTGGCTATAAGGAAAGAACAGATTCCTGATAATACATTAAGGAATTGATGGGATGATCTGGCATTTGAAGTCCTGCATAAAATACAGTAAAACCTCTATGTACATAACAATACTGGACCAAGAGAAAATATTGTGGTAGAGGAATTACCGTTATATAGTGAGGCAACATCACATGGCATCAAATTTATGCTACTGTTGACATTTTCTCTAAATTGGTGTTGTTAGTATCACCAAAAAATTCACTTTTCAGCACCCTATTATTTTAATTGATTAGCTAATAAAAGTATTGCTCCTGTGAAGGGGTTTATCGCAATATACTTTGGTGTAAAGTAGCGGTACGGAACATATTTTCTGATTAGGTAATGCCCAGTACTGATATTATCAGACATTCTCGGACAAACTGAAATGTGTGAGATGAGTTTAAAAATATATTGAAGGATATTTTGAGCGAAAAATTAATAAACATAATGTAGAGCTTTCCGAAAATCATCGAAAATATTGCTATAGAGCGGTTTATCATAGTGAAGGATACCGTTGTATCAAGAGAAGTTTAACATTACAGACCGTAGGTGATTTTTCAAACAAGATTTGAAAAAATACTGCTGTAGAGGGATTTATCATTGTAGCAAGGTTTGACTGCATGTGCACCCTTTCTTTTGTCGTAAATAAATTCAGCATAAATATTTTTTTTGTGACATTGGAAATCGTTATTTGGATTGTTCCCCCCCCCCCACCCTTAAATATTTTTTCTTATCATTCAACCTCTACTCAACAGTCACCTCTGCAGACAGACATTTTTCACGGAGCGCCAGTAGCCGTCTTAGAGGAGTTTCACTGCGATTCCAAATCCATTTTGAACTTTTCGTAATTGATTATTTTATGCTATTCCTGTAACCATTCAAGTATATTGAAAAACAATGGTTTATTACAGTGAAGT
This sequence comes from Pholcus phalangioides, assembly GCF_987345545.1. Lineage (NCBI taxonomy): Eukaryota > Metazoa > Arthropoda > Arachnida > Araneae > Pholcidae > Pholcus > Pholcus phalangioides. The sequence continues at coordinate 5,994,633 of NW_028301613.1, read as the reverse complement.
AGAATATTCAGATTTTATCATTTTTGTGTCCATCTTTCATCTAAATGCTACATTAAACAGCTACAGCAAGTAAGCAATGTTACTATCTTGTAAATATGAAAAGTAGTTGTTGAACTGTAATGAAAATGCTTCCAATGATTTTCATTAATGTTTGTAGAGTGAAGCAATGAAGTTGTCATCTTGATTAATATCCACTCATAGCAATGTGATTAGTTAATCGATACCCTTTATTAATCAGCTTTCAGCATCATCATATTACATATGCAAACATTAGTACAATATTAAAAATGTTATCCATATATTTAGTTGTTTTTTTCTTTCTAGGGTGCAATTTCTGGCATGAGCAACACTCCAGCTGTTATGAGACCTTCGGAAATATATTATAACAAACTGACTCCTTTACTAAAAGAAAATGTAAGTAGTTTTTGTGAGATATTTTAATGATATAAAATTTCTATCTTTGCTATGTCTGGGTCCGAATATATTTACAAACTTTGATTCAATGAATTTCTTTATTTAACATATTTTTCTAAAGTTTTGCAAAAGTCAAACCCCTATTTCACAAATAAAAATCCTCAATGTAAGGAATTATTTTCGAACTACACTTTTTTTCTTTTATTTCTCGTCACCCAAAACCATGATCCAAAGATTTTGCTTTCCGGCGTTTCACCTTCAGCTTTTTTTAAGAGATATTTTGTTCCTTAGAATGTTTCTGTGACCCATCGGTGTACACCAGTGTTTCCCAAAGTGGGAAAAATACCTGGAGCTGGCCAATGAAATGGTCTTGGAGACATTGGAAGCTATGGGTTTAGTATAGGATTCTGTGGGTGGGCTTGAGTTTGGGGGGGGGGGAATGGGATGATGGAACAAAAAAATTTAGGAAACTGGTGTACATGAATACCATTGTGCTGTCTTTGTATTTAGATTTCATAGAAAAATAAAGTTACTTATGTTTGTGCTCTTGATGAGCTAAGAATAGCAGGTCATCTGGAAAGAAAGTGTTTTTCCATTTGACAAGAATGTTGGAATACTAAATTATTAAGCAAAAAAAAGTTTCTATCAAGCAACTTTTTATGTATCTTGATTTTATTCTTAAGTTGATTTTTTTTTTCAATCATCGTCAGAAATAAGCTGTAACAGCAACACAACACGTAAGTGAATATGTTAACTTTCTATTACCATCTTAAAATTTGCTACATCGAGTGCGTTTCTTCCTGATCAGTTTGACCACAATCCAACGATTTCCTCTATTTAATGGATAAAAATTTTCAGTTTCATCCGATTCATTAAATCTGGATTCAACTATATTACAAGTGGATTCCTTCTTCACAGTAACCAAATATTTCAGCAAAATTTAATTATCATGTAAACTTGTATGATTTTTGTTCTCTTCTTTGTCCTTCCTTTATTTCAAACCTCCCTTTTAAGATGTTTTTACTCTTCAAATTTCAGGGGATAGTTAACCTGGAAAATAGAAAAGAATGGCCTGTCAGTGTTCTTTTGAATGTGCTAAAGGAGCTCATGGATGAAACACCCAGCGATTTGCTTGAAAAGTCAGTTTCAGTCTGTTGATATGTTTAATTTCTATGTTATTCAATTTCAATGTTTCATGTCCTGAAGATGTTGACAAACAAACAATTTTTTCTAGAGAGCTTTGGTGCCATTGTACTAGTGCTTTGGAATGGTGGAATGTGACACAGACTTATAATCATTCGACTGCAGTTATGTCTGTCATTGGTTATATCATTGGATTGGGTGATCGTCACTTGGACAACGTTCTGGTTGATCTCACTACTGGTGAAGTTAGTATTTTGTTTTAACTGTTTTTTTGTTTTTTTTTAGTCAGTTGTTTTACATACTATAATCATTCTCAAAAATATATGATAAGTAAATGAAAAACAACTCAGTTGGAACCGCTGCATCCTGGATGTTGGATGCTAGATAACTGATTTTAATTAAAGTATTCTTCTCAACCTGTCTTTGATTTTATATAGACACACATAGTGTTTATGACAAAATTTGACATTTATGAGACGTTTGACTACGGTCACGATAATCTCTATATATAGCTTTCAATATTGAAATATTTCATTTATACGAAGAACAATTTCAATTATTTGACATGTTCATTTTAATTCGAACTAATAGACAATACCTAATGCAGCCTTTATTTCAAAAAATAATAATCATCAGAGAAAATAGAAAGTAAATTTAAAAATATATTAGAGAAACAAAGAAAAAAGTCCAGTTAAAAAAATCACAAACTTCTGTAAAATATTTTAGAAAAAATGTTCTTGTATGTTTTCTGTTAATTTGAAGCTATTTTGAATTATTCAAAAATACTTCCAAAATTTTTTTTAGAGATTTGTGATGGTTGATGCAAAAATGTTCAAATTGGGGTGCAATGGATAATGGTTTTTGCAGCTGCTGAACTAGAATAGTAGCGCTCAAAGCAAAAGGCCTGTATGAGCTCGTCTTTCTCAACAATCCTCTAACACCAGCAGTTGCAATCATCAGGAGGTGTCTAAGTTGTATATCTGGTTACTAAATACAAAGATTTATTTCTAAGTAGGAGAAGATTGAGACTTTTCAATGGCCAACCAATAATCGTAGCTTGCACTTATGCTTTTTCAACCTGTTGGAAGCTGATTATTCTAATTGGTCATGGTGAATATTAAATTGATATTCCATGTGGCATTGTTAAGTTCTTGGGCAAGAAGTGTAAAGCAATCTGATTGCCCTTGCCAGAGGACATGAAGATGCTACTCATGGGATGCCAATTTAATATTCGCTACAGACAATCAAAGCAAGCAGCGCACGACAGGTAAAAAAAAAAAAAAACATAAGTACAAACTAAATAATTGGTATGTCAACTGTTGAAAAAATTTTAATTTCTAGCTAGAAATAAATTTTCAAATTTAGCAGTCAGTTATGCATATTAGATGCCACCTGGTAATGCCAACTGCTGTGTTTGATAAGTGTTGAGAAAAATGGGCTCATATTGATGACAGCCTTTTATTTCGAGAGGTTCTCTTCCAATAAAATTTGTTGGCAATCTTGAACATCAATCCATTATCAACCTTATGTAACATGAATGTTTCTGCATTTAGAATTGTCTTTGAAGTGTTGTAGATCAGGAATGTTATTCGGAGTGGGAGCTGTGACTGTGAAAAAAATTGGAGTTACAGTAATACAACCTAGGATAGCTTTGAGTGGTGCAGCCCAAAATCAAATCAACACATTGCTATTAAGTCTCCTGGATTTTCCAGTCAGGTTCCTGAATTTCTACTCTATCTCCTTGACTTTTAAAAAGATCTTAAATCTCCCAAATTTCTACCATGCTTGCCAAAAATCTCTCCTTTTTGGAGAAAAAAATTTATAACTATTTACGTGGTAAAAAAAGACTAATTTTTGTTGTAATCCCTGGATTGATGTCACAAGCATAATTGAAATTGTCGCCGTTGCCTCAAATAATAATAATAAAATTTCATTTTCAGATGAAAAAAAGACAGAAGTTGCTAAAGTGTCAATTTGGCCCATTCGCCATCCAAAATTGGCAAGATTTTTTCCAAACTTTTTTTTACAAGATCACTTGTACCTGCTTTTACCATTCGTCCCAGATGGCAATTTTTTATGATTTTATTTGAGAGTAGTGACAGATAATTTAGCCTCTTGTATGGCAATGATTGAGGAATTTGGTGCTAATCTGTGATGGCTTGCACGATGTCACATTTTTGCAAAGGGAAAAATCCTTAGTTTTTACTTTTATTAATTTTTAACTACAATTAAAAAATCCATTTTATATTTATTTTTGTACAAAATTTGGATCTGCCTGAAAACCTCTGTAAATCCCACTCTCAAAAGTTGGCTGCTATTTCAGCATAATAACATTTTTAATATAGTTTTGAGTGTATTTCAGATATTTTTTTGCCATAAAAAAAGGGAAAGAGCTTGCTCCATTTTATTTCGCTCTTGTAATGAAAATTTTATCTTTATAAAGCAATATCATCACTTTCTATCAAAATCAAACAGAAAATAAGTAGTGTATAGTTTTGTCTTTTGTGTTTTTGTTGATTGAACAGAGCTTCCTCTGACAGAGTTTAACCAGAACTCTTATTTATTTCGAAGCATATTTATTAAAATTCATTGTGCAGTTTTATCAGCATTATAATTTGAGTGAAATTTTTTCACTTGAATTTTCTTGACCAAAAAATAAGTAATGATTTACTTTTCATAATATTTTATCATTTGCAGGTTGTTCATATAGATTACAATGTGTGCTTTGAGAAGGGTAAAAATTTACGAGTTCCTGAGAAAGTGCCTTTCAGGATGACGCCTAATATCGAAACTGCTTTAGGTGTGACCGGGAGAGAGGTAAACAAGTTATACTTGTTGAAAGTCTGTGATTATAATAACTGTATTCATATACAGAAATGGCAGAGACCACAACAAACAATCACAATCTAAATTGGAATCGCCATCTTTTCAGTTAAATACAACTTATAATTGATATGGTTGTTTTAAATTGTTACTTAAGCGCTTCTTGATTAGCTCTGAAATGAATAAAACATTTCCTTTTATATAAATGCTGTAATTATGATATGAGTTTGTGCATGTATTCATGACATCAAAATATTGTTTACAACACCACAACCTGGAATGGTCTGTAATCAATCAAAAACAATCTCCTCTTGTCAAAACACTAGTTTAACTGCTATTAACGCTGAAAAAAAAATACCTATATGAAAATTATTCTTTTTGTTCTCGTGATGCATAACACTCGTAATGAATTGACTATCATCTGCCTCTTATTCGCTGTACTGTTCGACTGTGGCTGAGCTATTTGCCATAATCTAAGCTGAATGTTATGTTATCTATTTTTTCCCCTGCTTTCCAAAATTTCATGTAGTGGAAAATGTGAAGCTCCAGTGCAAAAATTAATTTTAGAGAGAATAAATCAAGTGTAAATGGTTGCAACTTCATAAGTGATTGCTATTCTACTTGTACATCTACTTTGCATATTAATTGCCATATTATTTGTACATATCTTTCAATATAAGGTATCTGAGATGACCTTATGTTCTATTGCCTATGTCCTGTTTTTTTTTGTTTTTTTTTTTGGAACCAATGCTGATTTTTTTTTTTTTGGCATGATTTAATTTGAGTATAATAACGACAGGTAATTTAACCTACTGTTGGGTGATGATTGGAAATTCTGCATTATTTGGTGATGGCTAGCATGATGTCACTTTTTTTTAACAAAGGACAAATAATCCCTACAATTTTACTTTCATTTATAAAAATCCGTACAATTTTACTTTTATTTATGAAAATCCCTACAATTTTACTTTCATTTATGAAAATCCCTACTTTGTCATTCAAAAATCCCTTTCATATTTGTTTTTGTACGGAGTGAGACTGTCATTTTAATATGTAAAATTTATGTTGTTATTTTTGATAACAGTACTTGTGTGTTTAACTGAAAAATTGAATCATGTACATTTCATATGTATATTATGTAACTATTATATTTAGTTATATGAAAGAATATAATTGAAGCTTAAATTTTCAGGCTGACAATATTTTATCAGGCTTTGTATAACATTTTTATGTGTATTTGCAGGGAATTTTCAAAGTTTCATGCGAGCATGCCCTAAAGGTACTTCGTAAAGGCAGGGAGACATTGTTGACTCTTCTGGAAGCATTTGTTTATGACCCCCTGGTAGACTGGACACCTGGGAATGAAGGCGGCTACACAGGAGCCATGTATGGTGGCCGTCAAGTTTGGGCGAACGACATAAAACAAACTAGGCAGGAGATGGAAAATGAAATAGCCTGGTCTATGCTTTGCATAAGAGTTACGGAAATGAAAGGCGATTGGACTAAAAATAGGTTTGCAAAAACCTGTGAATTTCTCAATGCATTTTCTCTCAGCTAATTTGTTTGAACGTTAACGACATTTGATAAATAACATATAGATAACCTTGGCTGGGAGGGACAGTCAAAAAATGCTGCTTTAAACTATTGAGTCCAAAATTGTTTTTTTAATGATTTTATACAATAAATATAACGTTTGATCTTAAATATATTTCTATTTGATTTTCACTTTTAGGAATGATCTCCTCGATGCTTTGCCAAAATTGGAAAACTTGTTGGAGGATTTAGAAAATGGCCAGCTAACGCTTCAAGCTGCAGAAAGTCGATTGCAAGAATGTTGTATTGAAAAAGCATTGCTTGAAGAGGCACAATCTAGTACAACTCATCATTTATACACTCTGCCGCAAAGGTGAGAAATAGATAAGAATAATTCATTACAATTGTGCAGTATCCTTCGCCCATTATAAAACACATAATTTTTTGTTCCTATCAGAATCACTTTTGGAAATTTAACATAATCTAGATTAATTCGACTTGAACCTGCTGTAATCAACACTTTCTGGTAGAGGGACAGGTTTACAGCCCATGAGACAGTTCTTTTGCTATACATTAACGCAGGGTTGGCCAACCTTTTCCCAAGCCGTACCACAATGAAGCTTATTTTTCATGTCCCTGCCATTCTAGAAATTTTAACAGGCAGACCCTACTATACGTCCTTTTTTTGTTTATAAGTTCTGAATTGTTTTTACTTTTGTAAAATTGTCGTAAATTTAATTACCATAATGGAGATTGTGTATGAACAAAAATCGATAGAAGCTCATCTTACCTACACACCATGGAGGGCATAGGTACTGGAATCTAAGAGAGACCCACTTGCCCCAATAAACCTTGTAATTTGTAATAAGGTTTACCCACCCCCAAGAATTTGTGGTTTACAATGTAATTGTATTATACAATGCATGTCACCCCATGCTGACGATTCTCGTATCTTGTACCCATAAGGACATTCATCACTTATGCCCACAGATGAAAACTGAACAGAAACGCATTAAATAAGAAGTCATCACATAATTATTTTAAGAGTGCCTACCATAATAAATATAGATTTGGCAGCCTACAAGACCATCGTTCATAGGAAAGTGATTGTTTAGAAGTTGGAGAGAATTTCTTTGATTGATAAATTGTGTAGAATTTGTTCAGTTTTTGGAAAGCATTCGCATGCCACAGATTGGACACCTCTGCGTTAATGCAACCTCCCCCATTAGCAGACAAAAGTTTTGGTTCCATCTGTATATGCTATTGAGAGGTCCCGCTGTATCTTTGTCTCTCCCAAAAATGTTTACAAATAATATTTCTCTAGATAATTTTTATAACTACTGATTTTATGATGATGTCTTTGATTATTTTATCTTCTAATCGGTGCATGATTTTTATCTTATTCTTAGTGTGCTCAATAAATAAATCCTATCAAAACATTGGCTTTGCAGGGAAATAAATAAATAAATAAATAAATAAATATATATATATATATATAAATTTAAAGGGAAATTTTCGGAAGTTTCTTGCTTATTCTAATTACATATAACTCTCATTTACAACCAATTCTCATTTTAATGACCCCATCATTCTGTCAAAAATAGATGTTATAGCAGAGGGTAATGACCTTATATTAAAAGGGAAACAGGATATAGTCATTGTATAGGGAACATTTGAGACCAGTTTTTGTAATGGAACTGGCGTCAGAACCTAGTGGCTGAGGCTGTTTGAGCTCCCAATAATTAATGAATATAGAATGCAACGCACCACTCCATCTCTTGCGTAAAGGCTTGAGTCCCGTATACATGGAATGATTGACAGCTTCTCAATTTTTTTCTTCATTTTGTCATCTGTGGCAGTGAATGGTCATTATAATGAGTGTTGACTTTATATCTTCCCCTTCCCTTTCTTTTGCATGAGCACATATGGTGTTGTTTTTAATTCTCAACATCACTTTTTTCCTTTTTTTAATAGGTATGAGGAAATCAAGATGGTGAAAGGTGCTTTAAAAGTAGCACAGGATGCTGTGCAAGAGAAGCTTGCAGAATGTAAAAAGTGGCATAACCTTCATACGGTTAGGATTCATTTTTATTCTGTTGCAGTTTTTTTCTACATTTAACAAATAGAGATGGGACGAGTATCCGGTTTGCTATTCACAGGGTTCCCAGTCGTTCTAATTTTCCTACTTTTTGGTAAAATGTCCCATTTTCTCAGTTTTATCCTACTTTTCCTACTAAATCCTATCAACAAAATTTGTTAAATTGATTTTAATTGAGGAAGGAATCATTGATATAATGCCAAATACTTGAAATGTAGTAGATCACAATTAATGACTCTGCCGAAGCAGAAATTTTACATTCTTAGTTTGAGGGTTCAACAAGTAGAGTAGTCATTAAAAACTTATGCCTGGTTGAAAAAAAAGGAATTTTGTATTTATTACCTCATTTTCTTGGACAGTAACATTCGTCATTCAAAATTATGATGAATTAATAAAAGTAGCCTATTTCTTAATTCCGATCCTGTTTCATATATATGCAAAATTTGGCAAAGATCTGCCTAAAATTGTAGATTTTTATGAAGAACACAGAAAATCAATTATGTATATAGATTGTGATGAATTATAAGAAAATTGACATTTGGCCAAATCACTGTTCATCCCATCCCTAGTAATGGAGTTATGATCACAAAAAGTTATTTACAAATACAATGCCACAACAGGCAAAATGCCCAAATGAGTGTAATTAATCAAAAATAAAAAATTAGGTAAGTTCAGTGTTGGCGTTGGAGGGGAAAAAATGCTTAGTGAAATCTACCATGTGCTTCTTTAGCCCTGGATAACTAAACCTTTATCTAATAGACTACTAACTAAATTAGTTACGGAGTAACACTGATTTAAGTTTAGTTATTTAGTCAGCGGGAAAAAATTATTTTCTTAAATGGCTGTCCCTTTGTCGAACACCAACACCAGTTATTTGAATAATGTCATGCCAAAACTGTTAACAGTGAGTTTTATATGCACATACATGATGGTTTGAACTCGTTTACTAGGAAGCCTTGTCTGGTGTTTGTGGTGCAGAGCTTTCGAAGTGGATAGTGGAAGCTGCAAATACTCCAATAGCTGATACGTTATCCGTGGCACCTGTCATTGAGTTTTTGCAATCTGCTGGTCAAGGTCAACTGGTGCAACAGGTGACTTGGTTTGCTTTTTGTGTCTTAAACAATTTTGTTTCTGTGACAGCATATATATGAAATCGAAATGACGTCTTTCCAACACATGTTAAGGAATTCAAATATTTATGTGCAAAATCATTCTCTAAAATTCAAACATTCTGTTCTGCATTTTAGTGTGAACATCTGGAAACTGAACTCAAGAGTGTTTTGCAACAGCAGCGAATGGCTATCAGAAACTGTGTCGATGTACTTCGAAGCTATGCAACAATCATAAAGCAGGTAATTTTTTCAAGTTCTCCAGGTTTTTGCAGTATTTTCTATAAAAAAAATTCAATAATTTTTTTTAAACTATGTGACCGTCGAGGCCGACCGTATTTGTGAATATAGGTGGCACGCCCGAGATTCGCTCTCGTGGCAGTCGTGTTCGAGAGTGGTTTGAACAAAGTTGTTGTGATGTCGCCCACGCAGTGTATATTTTGTTGTAAGCCAGATTTTTTTCCCCCCAGATGTAAATTTTCAGTCCCTTCTTGAAAATAAAAATAGTAGTTTCAACCCTACGAGGCTACAACTATTATTTTTTAAGAAGGCATTTTCACTGCTCTGTTCATCACATTGGGCAACATTAATGGATAAGTGCGTTTAGACAAATATGTGGTCTAGTATGGCTGCTGAAATGTCTAATTTCCATTTTAATTGTTGGTTTTATCGGCAGAAATTGGTTCAAAAATCTTAGAGTGTAGGTTAGTGTTCTGCTGTATTTTTTCAGGCAAAAATACAGAACACTAACCTAAGCTCTTAGATTTTTAGGCATTTCTTGATGTATCGTATAAGTTGTGTTTATATTGGATCTGCTCTCATAATGAATGCAAAATTAAATTCCAAAAAAATAGATTTAATTAATTTTAAAATATCATAAGCGAGAGTTGTTGCTTAGGATAGAGTGGTGGCCTATTATTTTTGAAAATGATTTTGTGCACTGAAGGTTCATAAAAAAACGATTTTATAAAATGACAATGTGTCACCAAATTGGTGATTTTTTCTAGAGAGTCTCAGTGTCATGGCTTGATGAATCTAACGTTCCAGGTCCCCATCACGGGCGGGGATACAGCGATACCTCCCGAGTCCCAAATGTAGAGCTGACTGATCTAATGTATGCATGTATTGACATCATCAAGCCCAGACTTTCAAGTCTATCTCTGCCATGGCAACTAAAAAATTTGAATCTGTGCCTAAAATCTTCTATTCACAATTACTTAATTGGAATCTGAGGACAACAAAAAATTTCAGAACTCGTGTCAGTGTGTGTACCAATTTGAAAAGAGGAAGCTAAATCTTAAAAAAGGCCAAAGAAAATACTGTACATTGTTTTCAACCATTTCTTTTGAAAAATATATTTGACTGGCATGTAAATATTTTCTTTCTGTCAAGCCTGATCTTAAATTGCAGGTAATGATGTATAGAAGGAGGGAAAAACAAGTTAATTTTTTTTTTCACTATAGTTCGGACCATCGTTCAGTGAACATGGTAGGTTCTATAAATGGAAAGAGTGGCTAGAGAGCTTGCTGTCCAACTTCACTGTTTCCAGGTAATCTTTTTTTCCTTGTAGTTTGCCATAAAAGCTCAAATAATTTTTTTTTCTTTTTGACGTGGAGAATGTTTTTTTAAGTGGTTACCTTATAAATTTTGATGGTTTTTTTGTTTGGTGTCAGGTGTCAAGAGATTGTAACTGAATTCCATACGCAATTCAGCATCGAGAGCTCATCAGTTACCACAATCCAGTCAGCTGTTGCTCTGAATTTCAAGCTTCAAGAAGCTATCAATGATTTGAATGGGAAAATACGTACTGTAAGTCATTTCATTTTAGAATGATTCGAAAAATCAAGTTTAATTATGTGGATGACTATTACAACTGAAAAGTGTTTTCGTGAACCTCTTTTTCTCAGTTTTTTCCCCCCTTTCACATGGATTTATTAACTATGAGCAGTTTGTACCTGAAACTATCTAGTAGTACAACAATTTATACTATATCGCAATGAAGATACACACGTGCATCTAAAACCTAAGCTATCACATCAGTATTTGATTATATGTTTTCTAGTTTTGTCTTTCACCAATATCGTTCAGTGTGCCTTTTTGTTGAAGTGGTTTACTATTATTATTGCAGTTGTTTGACCGACAAGCTATAGAAGGATTTCAGGACAAAACTGCTTTTGAAGCTTATCTTGAAGAGCTAAGACTTGATGTAGTTCGTTACTTGACAGGTGAACAGTAATTTATTTTTTACTTTTACAGAGGAGATTTGAACAGTTTTATGAATGATTGGGAATATAAGAAGTGTGGTTTGATAAGTGAGGTGTGTAAAAAGTGTTAATCTATTTTTGGAGACGGTTTTATTTTAACATCTCACTCAAATTCTATAAACTAAACTTTCTCCAACAATGTTTTGATTTTTTTCGTCAGTCAAAAATGCATGTTCTCTCTAACCCTTCAAAGTAGTTCGCAATAGCTTTTGCGTGTTATGAAAATGTTTTTCCTATAAAGAAAATTTTTGAGTTTGATAGCATACAAGAGTCATGAAGCCAAAATTAGAATAATATGATGGACATATTGGTGCAAAGCCTTGAAACAGTTAGGCTATTACAATGGCGGATTGGTGAAATAAGGCAGCATTGTGGTGTAACTAGATTTTTTTCATGCAAATCTCAGCTGTTTCATCATCCCATGTTCTTTCAAATTTTCCAGAAGTCTGGCATAACACTCTCTATCTATTCTCTGGCCATTTTGAAGTAGTTTATATTGACAATGCTACAAGAATGCCCCCAAAAGAACCATTGGCATTACTTTTCTAGCAGGAAAATATTCTCGCGATCTTCACCATATTCCATCCAATGCTTTGACTGTTGTTTTGACTCATGTGTGCGCACATTTCATGCTTAGTAAATAAAAAACTATGCAAAAAGTCTTTGGAATTATGAGCCAATAATGTTTCTATTTGAATATTTTTTTATATTCATTTTTGATTGCTGTTAATCATAATAATCACCTTATGCACAGCTTTTTCATTTCCAATTTCTCATTTTTCCATTCTCCTGAGATGCTCCTATATTCTCAACAGTCTCATGCACTTTCGTTCTGGGAACCTTCACGACTATGTCGTCAATTTGGCAGAAGTTTTAGCCCTGCCATATTCAGTTAATGTACTTTGATGCTCTGTTATGTTTAGCGTCCAAAGTAATGAAAAATTAAAATGGGAATAAATTTATATAAGCACTCTTCAGGTTGCATATTTTTAACGGTACATTGCTCTGCCAGCTGCTGTTTCAAAACAATTTGATCTGTAATTCAAGCTGTGTATGTTCCACAAAGTCATCATATCATTATCAAACACTTTTTCTTCTGAATTAAATTTGAATATTTTGAAGAAAAAATTCTATAAACTAACTCTATTTGCTATTATTACTTGGAATACCGCCTTGTTTCTATCATAGAAAAGTTTTGAAACTTCAAATCATTATTTCTTCAATTACAACTGAAAATACAGTCAGTATAACATCACCCCTGGGGATCTAATAAAAAATGACCTTATAAGCGGGGTGACTTAACGTGTAAATGCAACTTATTGCTAATTATGCTAGAAGGGATAACTTCAAAAACACGTAGGTTTGATGTTAAAAATGTTGAAAGTTATACTAAGGTCTTACTGTAGAAAGAGTTATATTGTTGTAAAATTGGAGGGGGGGTGGTATATGTTGCACATCCTTTATGCTGGTAGCTGGCCAGCATTTTGTTGCAGGAAAAAAGGTTTGATCTGACTGGATTTTCCAGTTTTGCTGTATCTGTTTATTAAAAGTCATTCAATTGCTGCTGATTTTTTTTTTTTTTTGACAGATTCCTAAAATTGTGATGTTTTTTTACTTTTCCCCATTAAAGGTGAAGGAAGTCAACAGCGTCACATGAGCCTTTTATGCATCTTTGTGAATTTTTTCTGTGGAATATACAAAAGGCTCATCATGATGGAAAAATCTGCATCAGGTTAGTGATTCCCTGTGATGAAATTTAGTTTCGATAATACTGCAATGTACATCATGTAATTTTAATGCATCGTATTATTATGCATCCTAGAAAAATTTTAGTTCCAGTTATTTGTAACTTCAAAATTTCTAAGGATTGCTGAATAATCATTGTCACTGTCTTTTGCAGCTGCTGGAGATTCGTTAGTCGACCTAACGTCTTGGGGTGGTGATTGGTTTTTGGATGAAATGTGTGGCATGTGTGCTAACATCACTGAATTTGTGAAACTGCTGTTGAATAGTTGGCCGGTAAGTAAAGTTCAAGAATAGTTATGCAAAGTGAATTACAATTTTGAAACATGTATCAGGAAAATAGAAAAACTGTGTTCACAAGGTTGCTAAATATGAAATTGAATGGTCGTCATATTTTTTGTACATAGCTCAAATTGAGAACCAATAAGACAGGTCTTAATTTTTCTTTTTTCTTAATGCAAAATACATGGAAATGATGAAAACTGTATAGACTTTTCAAATGAGCAACGAGAATCCACGTTGACTGTCTCATAGTACTCTGCAATATTTTGCTTAGAACAGTACAGAAGTGTGTATGACAACACACAAAGTTTTAGTGGTTGAGCAGTTTTTTCCATGTAGAGTACATGTCGATAAATCAACCTGCACTATACAGCAATGCTTGTCAGAAGTACAAAAAATGGTCTGTATAGCATACACTCAACCATGGCCTGTGAGCCAAATTTGACCCTTGGAGCCATCTGGTGTGGGCCACAACCTCAAATTTAGTTTTGTAAAAATGAGCTAAGTGGCACATATTACCAGATCACTTAAGTGGCCTGTGGCATATTCACATTTCAATCAAGTAGTCAGCTGCACATTTCTACATCGCTTAAATGTCCTTTGGCACATTTCCAGATTACTTAAGTGGCCACTGAACAATTCCAATCATTTAAACAGCCTGCTGTACATTCACAGCTCACTTAAATATAAATAGCACACGTCATGTTTTCAAACCAATGAAGTAGCCCCAAAAAAGCTGAGCATCCTTGCCATATAAAATGTGCTTGTTGGAGCCTTTTTTTTTTTTTTTGATGTGCTAACACCTTTCGTATTGTTTCTGTCTTCTGCACAATATTGCATTGTATTTTGTCACAATCACTTTAGCTGTAACCCCTCCCCCTCTTCTCTTTGTTTGGTTTGGAGTAATCAGCTTGAACCTTTCTTTATGTTGTGCCAAATAGAGAAATAATTGATAAACTGCCTTGTTGTATATTCAATGTTTCTATTTACTATAGGCATCAGATCACGAAGCAAAAGTAAAGTTCAATGGAGTTTGTCTATCGTATTGCGTATTCAATTCACTCGAGGTAATTCTTTTTTTCTAGCTTCCTGTTCATTAGTTTTTAATATTAAATAAGCAGTATTTTTTTTCAGTTCCAATTTAATTTTCTTGTTATTCCATTCATATCAGATTGTCAAATCTAATTAAACATTTTCTCCCATGCAGGACCTGAGTCTGAACTTCCAGAATATTATTCTTCACGAGGCGATCATTAGCTCAAATGAACCAACTGTCAAGGATATGATTGCAAAGCTAGATAGGATCATTGCTCGCTGCGGAGTGCCATTGGATCGTTTAATTGCTGAACTAGAAACAAACAACAGAAATATCATTTTGGAAACACAGGCAAGATTATAATGCTTGATGTACCAACTGTGCAGATTAATCATTTCTTTTCTTTAGCATCATAAATAATGAGGCTATTGGAGTGGTATGCAGTGACACCAAAGCTAATAAAAATAATTTGTTCCGGAATTGCATTCCTTAGCCGAAACACATTTTCCAGTAGATTCCTATGGAAATTCTTTAATTGGTTTTGAATGCCGTTTGAAATTAGAAATTAAGTTTTATAAAATGGTAGAAGTGCTATGAAAAAAAATCTGACTGACGATAAGACGAGCGGCTTCACAAGGAAAATTTACAAGTACAAAAATCTGAAGCCATAGCCAGCAAATGCCCAATATCTTGACTGAAAGGAAAAATAAAATAAAGAAGGAAAACCAATTAAAAAAAATCAGTGGAGAAATTTTTTTTTTAAATATATGCAGGATTAGAAATTAATACTACTTTTTAATAATACTACTTTATTAATATTGCTTGGTTTACGAACTTCTAGAAAGGGTTGGGCCGACTCTGAATGACACATCAACGCATGATTGGAAATGCTTTCCTGATGTGGTAGCGTACACAGAAAGCACCGGGAGTGAATTGGCATTTTAATAATAAATGTACATCAACAAAAGTAACGGGAGTCGAAGAAGGCATTCAAAGTGGTGCAAATGTCTCCAAATGCATGGAATTCTGAACATTCTGCTATGTTTCGAACATGTCTGGGACTTCCCTGCAATGCATGCAACCAGCTTCTTGGTACTGTCAACTGGAGATATGATGCACTACTGTCTTGATGTGTTCTCAGTCCGGGGGTGGGGTGGCAGAAGAAGTGATAGAGGCATGATAGCTCTGGCGATCAATCATGCCAATGCACCATATTCTGGGAACTGCCACTCCTGTAAAATGTCATCTACCACATCAGGAAAGCATTTTTAACACAGCATTGTTATGTGAGATTTTGAATCATCTAGGCATACCCTACGTACCCTACCCTTCCTAGAAGTTTGTAAAACCTGGTTCTAAGACATCCTTTATGTTAATGTAATAATATGCACATAAAAATATAGTTCTCATGGCCTAAATTGGCTTTATAGGAAGGTAGAAAGCTAAAAGTCTTTTTGTTTTACACTACATATACAACGCAGCCAGGCTCATAGGTATTTCCCTCTGTGATGGGGTCAGCTCGCTTCTCTGTCTCGTACATACATACCAAAAAGATAAGCTCGTGGAATGGGTCTGCATCAACTTACTTTGAGTCAAAGGTGTATATAACCCGGATCCCCCATCCATGCAAGGTGTAATGATACTGAAAGCTCAGAAACAAATTATTACGACCACAACTTTCCATGAACAAAAAAATTTATTTTATCAACTGTTAAAGTGCTAACTTCTAAATAACTTAATAAATTAAATTAACTAAATAAATAGTCAAAATCAAGTCTGGCAAAAAAAGGTCATACTCATGAACGAGTTCTAATGAAGCTAACATCTGTACCTACAGAGTCATACAGTGATGGTGAGCTCTTGAGTATTTTTCGAAACAACGACCATACACAGAGGACTTAGCCTTAAGGGTGTGTGGTTCTATGGAACCTTGCACTGCCAACAGAGGTCTGTTATACACACAGAGGAACAATACACCCGGTATGAGAAGAAATGCATTCACTCCAGTGGAAGAACCCGTTTAATGACAATAGGAGGGTGAAGCGTTGAAGAGAGATGATTCCCATGCCTGGGACAGGTGATCCAGTCGATAGGAAAACCAGAAGTCGCAACAGTTGAGGAAGTCGCCTGTCAAAGGAAGACTATTGTAGGGGAAAGCAAGCCCATAGAATCAGCATGAGTAAGCTCAAACAACTGATGATTATTCCTTGAGGTTTCAATCAGATTAGTAGATGCCAAATTGGCCCAACTGGCATTGTGCCTTGCACAAGTGAGATGTAGAAGTTGGTGGAAATTCATTGACATCTTATGAAATGAGCAGCTAAACTGGGAAGAAGCGTGAGAGAACATCGGTATACATGAAAGTATAACAGTAGCGCAGTCCAACTTTGGGGACTAGCCATCTAAAAAAAACTAGTTTTAGTGAACAACCAATGAGAATCTTTTTGACTAATTTGCATATACAGTTTTACAGTATATCCTCTATAGCACCCCTGATGTCATGTCAAACCCACTTAGCGCCAGAAACTTTTAGTGAACAAATCTTTCATATATAGAGATTATACAGATTAATTTTTGATTTGATATAATGTCAAACTCATTATAGTGTCACACAAAAAAAAAGTGGTGGCATTACATCGAGGTTTAACTGAGATTGATATTTTCAGAATGTGATGAAAATGCAGTGTTGACTATGATAACAAAATGACGAATTGGCTAGGATCACTTATTTCACTAACCCTAAGAACAATGTTAAAAATGGATATTGCTGTAGAAGTGGCACGAACCAAATAGAGTTGGAGATCTTTTTTTTTTACAGATTTAATTATAAAAATATAAACTTGTGCTGACATAAACCAATTATAGAGATAGGCCCAACCCAGAGGATCCCTAATTATGTTACAGCTCGACCATTCAGTTTGAATAGTCTTAGCATTGAATGTGTATTGAATGCTTTTGGTAATTCCAGGTAGCAGAAGACTGGGTCAATGACATCGTGAAGAAGCTGAAAAATGAATTTGAGTCATTGATGAAGAAAGTGGAGCCTCAGATTTCTGGTACAGTTTTCCACTTTTATAGACACTTTTTGAGTCTAGTCAATTTTCAAATCCTTCATGTTTCAGTGATGTTTAGCATTTTATTTTTTTTTGAACATTTGATTTTATTAGGCATTACTTAATAATTTTATGATAATGACGGTATTCAGATTCAGCTTTGTGTATAAAAACTGTCATTTTATAGGCTATTGGTGTGATTAACGTCTCCCTATAGCTTAACCATTTGAACTGTCATTTTATCTTTCAGATTTGAACCAGGGACAGATGTTGTTGATGGGATTCAACGGTCTCTTCACAAAAGTAGATGCGGAACTGGATGTCTTGTTGTCGTTTCTTGATAGTCAGTCTATCCCTCAATCTTGGAAGAAGCTCGATGTCTTCAGAGACACTGTGGCCTTTGCTGTAAGTTGGTTTTGATTAGTTAAAATTTTGTGGGAATTGCAGAACTGCTTTTAATTCGTTCTTTTTTCTCATGAAGAATGGGTTCACATAAGTTGATAACTCAATCGCGTACCTGATATTAAATGCTAGTTTTTTTTCTTTGATTCAGCCATTCGTCCACAATCACGCTACGAGGAGCATTATGAAAGACATTTATTTCTTGAGGAAGCTCATGGTGATGCAGCAATTCTTCCACCTCTGCCAGGATTATGTCTCAATGCTGCAGTTCTCGAGTCGCCCTGACAAAAGCTGCAATGATATCTATCTCGTGTCCGAATATCATCTGGTGAAGCCTGTGAAAGTTTTCACTGCAGAATATGTGAGACGCATGGTAAGGCATTTTGTCACAAACTTTATCTCTCTCTCCTCAAGCATACTGGCCTCTTATGAAGACTGATTTTTCCTTAGTACTTATTCAGAAATAATTTATTTTTATATGGCCAATGCTCATTATAACGACCATTCTGTTACGACGACTGGTTTGTCGAGTCCTAAATGTTTTCTTTTTTTTTTCATATATATATATATATATATATATATATATATATATATATATAATGGCTACCTGATATAATGTCTATTTTTGAAAGAATGATAGGAGTGTACTGTATTGGCGTGTAATCCTCATCAGGGTTGTGAAATTAATTCCCAGAAACTAATTTTAGCATCTGGGTTTATTAACAGACAAATATTTTCTTGAATGAATGAAAAAAAAATTCACATGTGAGGAAATTAAAGTACAATTGTTCTCGCAGGTATTTTTTAAAATACCTTTACTTTTTTATTTCACGAGCAGGTTTTGGGTTTACCATCCCAAGCACTAGGGTACACAATATGCCTCTTGCTAAGCCACTTGGGTTTCAACTTGAATGCAGAGATAGACCTGCGAGACGTTGGTGTGGAGAATAAGATTTCCATAGAAGACATAGGGAAGAAAGCGGTGGACATCTGTGTAGCTGAAAACTATCTGCAGTCCCAAATATCTGCTGTCAGTGAACAGACCGGAAACTATGAAGGTGCCTGGCGGAAATTTGATACATTCAGGTTAGTAGGACTTGGTACTTCCTATTTATTTTCGGAATTGTGGAATTGGATAATTTTTAATTTTTTTCCCCTCTTGTTTCGACTCCCCTCCCTCCTCAGAGATGAATCCCACAGGTTGAGAATCATTTCCGTAAATGATCATGCTTCTCCTGTTAGAACAATTGCACAATGGCAGTTGTTTTGTTACATTTTGTCAGATATCTGAGCTCGAGTTGGAATATGTTTCCCTTTCCAGAAATGATGCAATATCCAGGGCTCCTACTCGTCCTACTTTTTGGTAAAATGTCCTACTTTTGTCCTACTTTCTAGTTTTTGTCCTACTTTTTTACCAAATCCTATTGGCAAAATTTGTGTAATTGATTTCAATTGAGCAGGAAATCATTAATATATTGCCAAATATTACAAATGTTGGAGAATGCAATTAATGATTCTGCCAAAGCAGAAATTGCATTGTTTTTAAAGTTATTTGGGGGATGTATGTAGACCATTTGGTTGATTAATTTTTCATTTGCTTAATTTGAGGGTTCAACAAGTATAATAGTCATGAAAAACTTCCGTCTGGATGGAAAAAATAATTTTGTATTTATTACTTCATTGTCTTGGACAGTTACTAACGTTCATCATTCAAAATTATGGTGCAAATAAAGGAAACATCAGTTTGCATTACAAAGCAGTTGGATACATAGGCTTGTCCTAGGTTTGGTGATTCTGATGCTACCCAATAGCATTCAGTTGTCTTCTGTATTTTTAAGTATTTTTCTGTATATTTATAAACAATATTCACAATGCTCAGCAAAGAGCTAGAAATGAAAGTGTTCATTTGTCAAAAATGATTACACTGGCATTGAACAGTAAAATGTGAACACCTCCCTTTAAAAAATGATGGACAACACAGTAAAACTACCTGGTTCACCTTGCCTTATTTACATCAGATCTTGTAATTTACATATTTTGCATTATACTTTTGAAAGTGGTCTCAAAGGAGCGTCATTCTTAAAAAATGTACGTCTTCAAAATTTGCTGTGCATTGTCAAAGAGAGTTGACAAACTCTGCACTTTGGAAGACTCCAAAAAATTTAATATATTATGAGAGACAGACAGAAAAGAATTATCTGTGGTTGCTAGCACACTGTTTTGGCCAAAAATTGGTTGTGTAACCAAGTCATTTGTCATTTTGCTTTGGCTTGAGTCAATCTTACAGGATACTGAAATAGTGCTACAAAAAAAAAGTTAATTCAGAATTAAATTTTTTTTTTTAAATTATTTTTCGCAAAAACATTTTTTATAGATTTTTTTCCATTATGCTATGATTATGTTGTCTGAGGGGGTTACCCTCCCCCGTCCTACTTTTCAGTCCTACGTTTTCCTACTTTTTCTCATTTTTTGAGTGGGAGCCCTGAATATCATATGCATATGTCTTCAGAGCTAATCCTGTGTAGGTGATGACTAGGGCTTGCATTTGTATGGCCTCAAGATGGGATGTTGTTGCTGATAGGTTAAAAAACCTGAATTAACCGATCAGCAAAAAAATATTAGCCCTAGTGATAACATATTGCAAAGCTCGCCTTCATAAAGAAATGCTTACTTTGGTGTTTGCCAAAGTTTGCTTTGCTTGTTTTTCTATGGCTTTCAAATTACCTTAATAACTTTGCATTTTGTGTTAATGGTTGTTATCATTACTTATTTCATTTCTTTTTATCATTTGTCGCATTCATCCTTAATTTCAACATATTTTTATTTAATCTTTCCAGACGTTTGGAACAGAACATTGTGGTTTGCAAGAATAGCATCGAGCACATGCAATTGCAGTTGGCCAGATTTCAGTGGCTTAACGAAGATCTTCTTGTACTGGGAAACATAGGACAGAACTTCACAATACCATCCAGAGCATCTGTAATGTCCGATATGCGAAAGGTATGATGACGTATCTCTCATTGCTGTAATTAGAAATGTTTTGAAAATCTTTGAATTAGCACTATGACTAACTACAGAAATATTTTCTATTACAGTGAGTATCCAGTGTACTCCCCAAAATATTTTTAACTCCTTCCTTCCCCCTTTCTCGTATTTTCAAGCCCTTCCAATATTTTCAATGACATCACTTCTTCATGGAAAGAGCTCCATAAACTATGCATGTTATTAATTGTTCATAATCTGAAATGTTAACATTTCCTCTATACATCCGCATACTACTCATCACATCTTCCGTGTCTTTAATTTTTAAAAACACTTAAAAATTTCATGTTATTTTTTCTGATTCCCCCTTCCCATATATATATATCAACTTGATCTATATTGATTATTGTACACATGTAGTATTTGATAAAATTACATTATATGATATGAGTTTAAGGGGTTGTTCGACTGAAAGAGAGTTCAAGCATTTTTTAGTTTTGACATATTTTTACTTACGTAGGGAAAAATATAAATTCCTTATTTGGACGTTTTCATTTTGAAGAACCTCTTGCACCCTCCTCCCCAGCTCATTAGCATGACCCACACTTTGGGAACTACTGCTGTAGGACATACATTGCAGACCCCCTGATGTAGTGATTTGTGCCCGTTCAGTGCTTTGAGGATGCCGTGGGTGGAAAAAGAGAACCATTGAATTAAGAACAAAAAAGGCAAGAATAAAAAGAGAGAAAGTATGAATACATAAGTCTCAGGTCCCCACCCCCCTAAAAGCTAATTTCTATTATTTTTTGTTATTATTATTATTGATTATTCAAGTTTTCAGTAATCTAAGGTAGTTTCTCCTGTTCACCTAAGATTATCGAGGCTCTGCTGTATCAATCTCTGAGATTGGCAGCTAATGTTTGTAAAATTAACATACTTCCCCACACACCAACTCCTGCTATACTGCAATTTATTGCCGTTAACGAGTTGGTTGGGTAATGGAAAGTGCCATCTATCGGTGATCCCCTCAAGCACTTGAGGGAAAATATCTTGTTATCTGCATTCTTCCCCCAGTTCAAGCTTGGAACCTGGCGGCAACCTTGGTAGACGAGCATCTTACCACCATGCCATTCCAGCCAAAATGAACACACATATTGGTCAATATCTTTATCCAAAAACTAAATAAATATATATTAATGGCTCAAATATTTTTTCTTAATTTTTTCAGTTTGCAAACTTTTGATTCTATGTATTAATTATTCAAGGTCAAAACAATAAGCTTGGCATTTAATTTTCATGATGCGCTTACTAGTTTTTTTTTTTTTTTTTCTCTGCCACTTTTTGAAGTGTGGCTTAATTATTATGCCCAACACTCATGATTTTTGTTATTGAATTATCTAAACTTTGAGTTAAGAATTTTTTTCTTACAGATCGTACCAGTTTTAGTTGGATATGAGACTACCATTGGTATCTGTCACGAGAGATATTTGAACCTGACGTCGAGCATAGAACAGCGTCTTAAGTGGGCCATCGGAGCGAATCCCTCCCTCGCGACTGTGCAAGAAGAATTTGAAACAGCTATCAGTAGCAGAACTGCTGCAGTATCAGTGAGTTTACCATTTCAACTAATAATTATATTGAAAGTGTTTTGGGTATTATTTTTTGTAATATGGTGAATTATCATTACTGGTGCCATCGAACTGTACGTCATGCACCTCGGAAACATTTCCCAGGTGATTTTGTAACAAATGGCATGTATCGGTAAACATTTTATATGTTTTTGTGTGACCCAAATATGTTTATGAGTTATATGTGTTTCATGTTTGTAAGTATCATGTTAGAGGTTTGACTGCTCTCTCTGCAGAGAGACTTCTTTAAATAGTAGACCAGCTCACATTAATGCCTTGAGGTTAGAAAAAACTGCAGAAAACCAACTTCAGCAGATCATAATTTTGCACCTGCAGGGATCAGACCTAGGTTCTTGCGATGCAAGTCTTGATGAGATTCTCATTACTGCTGTCACCCAAAGGATGCAGTTTTTTCTCCACTCTAAACAAAGTACATTATTTTAATGGCGCAATATAGTGTAACAAAACTAGGATGAGTCCACTTTGAGGAAAAATATCTGAGTATCGAAGTATCAGTATATGTTTTTATATATATTAATGCTGTTAATGAGAGCGGAACCTGATTAACGTGAAATTAACCCTAATTGATTTTATGAGAAAACAATATAGTGTCTGTCCGTGAGTTGATAGAGCCATCCTACAGTATGGAAAATATTCTTTTCGCATAAATCTTGTTCATGTTATCTGATGAGATGTTTGTACTGAATGATATTCTTAACATTACTGGCATCTTTTTTCTGCCACCTCATTGGACATTTCGCCTGTTGTGGCCTTGTATTTGTATTAATGAATCATAGAGAAATTTAAGAAAAAATAATTGCCCAAACTAACGAGTTAAATAAAACTGGTATGCTGTAATGAGAGTTCACTGTGCCTTCAGTTCAGAAATTTTTAGTTTGTTTTATTTATGGGGAGATATATTTTATGGGATGCATGCTGATATTCTTTGACGATGTTGATGACTGGCAAGATTGAATCTTAAATTTTGTAAGGTGAAAACTGGATATAGTTTCTTTTCCGACCACCTGTAATGTTTATCAGTCATTTTATTTCCATATTTCAGAATGCCAATCAGTTCGCTCGAGACCTGGCGAATATCTGCAATGCCATTCTTCATTTCGAAGCCCTCAGGACCCGCACCACAGAAGCTTTGTCATCAGATAATGCCTTCTTGACTCTGATTGCCAGGTAATAGTGAATTGATAGGCTTACTGAAATTCTCTTGTGATTTTCTATACACTCTCCCTTGAAAATTTGCAGCGGAAGGATTTTTTTTAAATTTGAAAAAAAGTTTTTGAACTGTACAATAAATACTGCGTTATTAATAGCTTTTGTCCTAATCGTTAGGTTAAAAGTAATTTCTTTTTTATGTGATGTATTGTTGATTTTTATAATTTCTGTGCTTGAAATTATAGCTGTAAAGAATCGTGTTTGCTTGCTGAAAATTGTAATAGTCAAGTTTGTGCGGCCGAAGAGCATTTGTTAGAATTAGAGGTTAGTTTTTTGCGTCTTCATTTTTCAAATGGTTTCTCTGCATTGTATTTCATTAGTCAATGTGAGTGTTCGGAAGCTCTTAGATCTTTAGAGTGGTTGTAGGTTTATATTTTTAATACTTATTGTAGTTATTAATTGGAATTTTTTACAGTTCCTTGGTCATATTTAGTAAGATGAGATTCATGCATTGTCGCATGCAGCAAAAAAAATTCTTTTGTGAATAAAACTGATAGTGAGCTGTAGCGTTATCATAGTTTTTATGCTGCCAAGTTTTGAATAATCTTATGTGATGGCCATGTATGTATCGCTAGATTGAATGAATGTTTTTTTTACAGCCTCTCACAGACAATGCAATCACTCCAGCTTGGATAGGAAACGTTATGGAGAAAGTTTCGACATCGTTGAGTAACGCTCGAGAAGAACTGGAGCAAAGGAAGGCTTTCTCTCATTCTTGCTGGGTAGGCATGAATACACACTCCCCCATACCCATCCTATCACCCCGGCAGCTAATGCAACATTAGAACATCCTGCATATAGATATTTCTCACCCCCAATTATTTACAATTGATGCCTTATTCGCTCATTCGCGATACATTATCAACATCCAATATGTGTCGAGCGCAACATTTTGTTGCATCCTGTTATTATTATTACACTATAGCAGGTCTCACGTCCTAATACTTCTCGTAGTTATATGCAATACACCCTTCTAATTGTTCATGGACAGTATTCAATTTCTCAACAGTATGAACATCAATCGACTCTCCTGTCTCATGCCCGTTTGTGAAATCCCACAGAATTTGAAGGCAATGTGGAGACCATAGATCCCGCCAGTTAGTGGAACCTGGGGTTCTTAGAGACATTGGGTGATTTCAAACGAGACTACCTCCTGCCAGTTCATGAAGCTTAATAAGCTTGTAAAGGTAGTTGATATTTGGGCTTTGTCTGTTAATTTTCCTCTGATCACTGCATGCCCCACTAGTAGAAAAGTGTGCCATTTGATTGCTAGTACAGCGTGTACTATCACTTAAGACACAATTCGTGTAAATCAGTGCATTTGGACTATTCTTTGCCCGATGTTCAGTCTTGCCACATTTTCTCGCGATCTCATTCTTTTGACACCTTTTCAGGAGATGTCCATAGCCCCAGCACCGATTCTTGCTGGATAAAGTCAATAATAAAATTATACCAATGCTTTATGGAAGGCCGTTTAAACAGTTTATGTTTAATGCTGGAAATCTATGTTTCTGTCTTGGGAGAGGCAGTACCTCCACACCTGGATATGTAGCAGTAACAAGAAACTTAGCTATCTTTCACTCACAAGTGTTTGACAAACTTAGGAGGGATTGCTAGATAGACGACGAATACTCACTTCAAGGGTGGCAGACAGGAAAACATGAATCCGAAACAAGAATTGTTTTTATTTGAACTGTGCTCTAAATCTCTTAAAATTCCATTACTGCAAGAGCTAGTGTTTTTTTGTTTGTTCTCATTCTCGAGCACATACTCTGAAACACCCATGTCTCAAATTTAATTTGCATTCGTTTATTTTTGCTACCGCTGGGGTCATGTAGGCCTGCCTGTATTGGCAAAGTTAGTTTTTGTCCACCCTGTGACATAATATCAATATGACATTAAACGATATGTGGCCAGTCTAATGTACTGACATTTAAATATATTGTATTTCAGGAATCATTGCACAGCCATGTTAAGCATGTGCATGATTTGCTGTCTGCCCATCACAAACTGATGACAGAAGTGCGGCAGATTCTACGCAATTTGACTAAGGTATGTATTTGTATCTTCACTGTTTATTTGAGATGCAGTGGCACCTCATAATTTGACGCGAATCTTTTGCGGAAGTGGTGTCAAGTCTCAGGACAATATTTTCTATATTTAATCTATGGAAAATCAGTACATTTCAGAAAACACTATTATGTAAATTTTTACTGTTGAGAAATTAGTCAGCTGAGAGCTACAATGTAAAATAATCTGCTTTAGGGCTTTTCTAATGATCTTTTTGATTGTTCATTACAGCAGTGGTTCTCAACCTTTGTAAGCCCGCGGTCTGGTAAATCTCTTTTTTGTAAGAGAAAGGCCCAGTCATACACAAAACTAGCGAGAAATCAGTGGGAAAAATGAAGGTGTGAATCACTCACTGCCCGGTGTGATTAGTGTCAGAGCTCGGTACTGGGCCTCGGCCTAGCAGTTGAGAAACACTGCTTTAGAGAATTACATCAATTAATATGGATATATGCTGCTCGATTGTATGCAATTATACTCAAAAATGCAATTTTTGAGTTGTTGAACTAGCCTGTCGATTAGGATTCATTAATATGTCCTGAAAAGTTGTAATTCTAACTTCACTCTTTGAGTTTTGTGGCAATGGATAATGAAAACATTTTAGCTCCACCTCAATGCATGGATGCCAGAGTTCTGCCACCGGACCCATCTTGTTGCCTTCCAGCACTACTTGAAGCAGCATCGTCACTTCAACCCAGAGAATTAAGTTCCATTTGCCGTACCTGCCAAGTCTCTTGAAATTCTTCATCAGAATTTCTCTCCTCTTCCGTACTCACAAATTTTTATTTTTCCCTGAATTTTGAAGGGAAAAAATCCTTACTTTTGGTGGGGGGGGGGGGGATATTCCTAAACAGTAAATCCTGAAAAACGTTTGCTGCTTGTTTCCCCTCACCCTGAAAAAAATTACACTATATGAGTAATTTAAATTGTCGCCATTGAATCAAATTACAAAGAAATGTTTCATTTTGGCTGGGGGAAAAGACAAAAATCACCAAACATTGAACATCAGCTCAGCCTCTCAACACTTGATTCAGCTAGATTATTTTGTGTAATTGGGATGACTCTCTCTCTATATACATTCTACTAAGTCTGTATGTCCAGTTTTTGAGCCCTCTGATGGTTCTTTTGTTAGCATGATTTTATTTCAGCGTCATTTGATGACTAGTGATTTAACCTACTGTTGTGTGATAATTGTTGATGGCTAAAAACACTCAAAAAGTATACATTAGCGGTTCCCCCCCCCCCTCCTGCAGTGGTTCTAATTGATTCATGGGTACACAAACATCCTTTGTGTTTGTTGGAAAAACCGATTCCCAGTGGTCTATTTCAGAGTTGAAGAATCATTCACACCACTTTACAAATTACTGAATGTGTGAATGTGAACATGCCTTAACATAGTATCTCATGTTTCCAAAGGGGAAAAATCACTACAATTTTGTTTTCTGAAAAATCCCTATTTTGTTTTTAAAAGTCCTTTTTATATTTGTGTTCTTGAATGCATATCAATTCCCAAAGTTGTCAGCTATGTCACTAATGTGCATTGTAAAGAACTTCATGCTGTGGAGTCTGTTCTAATTCGTAATGAAGAACATCGACTGTAGCTCCATTTGTTTGTTTGTATTTTGTGGCAGTGGGATAGTCAATATGAAATAGTTTTGTTCTCCCTATGCAGAGAATTAACTTTGTTCTTCATTCACTAATGCATTTCTGTGTCTCATTTAAATTATATTTTCTTTTGCCTGTAGCATGAAGAACAAGAATACAGACCCGATGCTAAACATAGAGCACCGGTGCACAGTTACATAGCTCTTTTCAAAGAGTTCTCAGAACAGATCCTCACAGTCGTCAATGAGCTCCTTTCCAACAGCAGAGACATCGGAGTCAATCGGCTGAAGGAGATAAAGATGCAGATACCTCACATCTGCGTGTCAGTGTCCGAAGTGTACAACCAATTGCTCACGCTGGCCGGAAGCATCAGCACTCGTTCTCAAGGCTCTCAGGCAGAGAATCAAAGTATGTATCTGATTATAGTGTTGCAGAGTGTTAGTTTCATTTATCATGCATCGTACTGCAGAATTCAAATTTCTTTCGTGATTGTGTTGAGTTCAGTGGAACCTGGATTAACTGGTAGGTAACAAAGTTTTGAGTCTCCTCAGATGGCACGATCTTTGGTTAGTAAAAATGATCCCAGAAAATGTATAAAAAATCAAACTTCAATGAAATAGTTATATCAAAATATTTTCAAATCCTCAATTTTAGGGCCTTACCTGGCATGCGTCAATAAACTGTATTTGTGACCGATCTACCTTAATCCGGTGATGTGTCTTGGTCGATGAAGGCCTACTTATTCAATTGACCTGTAAAGATTTATCCAATGAATTTTTTTTTAAATCCACAGAGAGAAGGAAGAGTGATTCCAACCTGAAGTATGGACTTGTTCTCAACCCACCAGATGGGAGTGGAAGTGCCAATGTCTCTCCTATGCATCACAGCGGTGCATTCCCAAGGACACCAAAACGAAGCAGAATTAAGAAGAAAAGTGTAACCCGTGACCCTCGTACAGGAAAAGGTTATTTTGGCATTGTTTTTGTTTAGTTGTACAACTGATTGGTAATTTAATAATCGGCTGTAATTTATCCTTTTCACTGATGATAGTTAAGTTTCGTGTGTTCTATCCTTTCATCCACAGCCATCCAGGAGCGTAACACCTATGCCACCAACGTATGGAAGCGTGTGAAAATGAAATTAGATGGCAGAGACCCTGATCCAAATAGGAAAGCTACCATCCCAGAGCAGGTATGAATTACAAACTATTATTGAAGCTTACCTGTTTTATCGGAATCACTAAATGATGATTCAGTGTGTGCTGAAGCATCTTATGTAAAGCCTTTATCTTGGAGCTGTGGTTCCCAACCTGTGGCTGTATTCCTAAGAGTGGGTGATGTGCCATTTCGGATATGCAATAAATGTTCGATAATGACAAAACACGAGTGAAATAATTTAAAAAAATACATGGTTAAAATAATTAAAACTCCACTCTTTTGCATATCAGTTTTCTCTTGATTCATATTCACTTTATTTTTTAATCACATTTTAGTCTAATTATAATTTGTAAATTTTTTTTCAGGTCGATTTCATCGTAAGAGAGGCCACCAACATGGAGAACCTCGCCGTTCTTTATGAAGGATGGACTCCCTGGGTTTGAACGTGCTGTCGTAAACCTCCTGTGCGAGGTCGCGTCTCATAATTTCTGCTTTACCAAAATTAAAAGGGGAGGTCAGAATCCTTTCGACTCCCCGAAAAAAAAAATCCCTCCCTCCCCCAAGAAAAAAAAAAAGTTTAAACCAAAATAAAGAAAATGTGTCCAGGTTGGCGCCGTTCGTCCAAAGTCTACTTGTCTCGCTACTTTTTGCTGATGAAATAAATATCGTCCGCTGCAGAGGAACAGCCAGCTAAATAAAAATACATAATAAAAAAAAAGCGAGTCTCATCAGTCATCTACAAATTAAGACATACACAACATCTAGAAGTCGCAAGACGATCGTCGTCAGTCCTGTTGGGGGAAAACCTTTTAAAAAAAAAAGGAAAATATGTCATCATAAATAATATACACTTATCGCTAAACGATCGTCATTATGGACATCTTGTGCTGTTCCGTTGCCATATCTCGATGAAGTGTTTCAAAAAGGAAAAATATCTCATTATGTGGAGAGGAGAGACGATCATGATATATTTAAAAAATATTAGGATTGTGCGACACACAGTTTGACAGAATACTTTCATTGCTTTCTATTTTATGTTTCTTTCATGTTTGTGTTTATTGCTACAAATTAAGAAGAGGTGTTTCTTTTAATTTGAATTAGATGTGTATTTTGTCAATAATTCAATTTTTTTGCACAGGAAAAAAAATGGTATAGAAAGCATCTTTATATTCATTCAGTGCATTAAATGGAATATTTCTGCTTCCGATTCAACTTGAAGTTCGTGCATTGCATGAAAAATTTGTAATTTTATTTATCGCTATTTAAAATGCCTTCGAGAAGGCATTTGTTGGATTATGATGTTAATTTTCCGTTCAATCATGATATGTAGCAACTAAGTACGCTTCTTTTTTGTTATCTTGCACACTACTGATTATTAAATGAATGGGTATTCTGTCTTTCTGTGTTAATCAGATCGGAGCAGCACCATAACAACAACATTGTAGCGAAACTGTTTGCAGAAGAAAAAAAAAAAAGTAACAAACTGTGTTCAGTTTTCAAAGAAGATGAAAAATATAAACGAGTGAAAACTTTTACCAGCTTTGCGCAAAAAAAAAAAAGTATGGAAGTAAACAAAGTTATGAATGAAGAGTTGTTTTTCCAAACGGAACTGTTGTGAAAGTCGCAAGTTTTCTATCTATTTGCGTGATTTCTTGTCTTTGTCGTTGCTTTTGAGTTTTTGCTTGTGTATTCTCTCGTACCATTGTATATGCATATTTTTCTTTTCGATATTCACCAATATTTTCCACTTTATCTTTTTAACTTTCCGAGTCTGGATTATATTGTTTTTTTTTTTTTTTCATTATTGTCAAGCATACTCTCTTTCTCAATTTTTCTATGCATATCTGTAGTTTTAACATATTTTTGGGGTATGAAATTGATGTGAAGTACGGTCGTTGTTTGAAATTTTGCTAGAACGAATGTATTAAATGACGCTGGAATACATCTGGATGATTTGTAACGTGCTTTTGTCTAAGAGACAAGTTGATAAAATGCTGTTGAATTTTTTTTTTCTTCATTTTTTTAAAATTGTTATAAACGTGTTTTTTCTTGAAGTACGTCAAATGAGTTTTGTTTTAGAACTGATTGAGATGTTTGTGCACAGGGTTTTTTTAAATCTGAAATTGAATTAAAGAAGAAAGAACACTTATTTTTGGCTCGACTCGTTGATTGGTGAAATGAGTATTTGTGTCGAATGTTTCTACATGGAAATCTACATTATTGTTTCGATTTTGAATTCATTTACAAATGATAGATTGTTCTTGATAGTAAAAGATTAACCCTTTATGTGTGAGATGACCAATCAACCAACGTTTTCAATTACGTCAGAATACTAATGATAAGAAATACCTAATAATTAGGGCTCGGATTTTTATGACGTCTCATGTTTTGGGCATTTTCGAGCTATCAGTCCTATATAAGAAATTTTCAAATAGATAATTTTCTCTTTCCTCACTGAAAATTATAATCTCTAGCATTTTTCAATTCTTTTTCCCTCATCGCGAAGGTTTATTGTAACCCCATAAAGCAAAGTTGTGTGTTCTCCCCTCCAGTTGTCCGACCACCATCGTGATATGTAGATGAGACAATAACAATGTGCAGCTGAGATAACGAAGGTGGCTCTCCTGAGCTCCCCCCCCCCCCGTTCTCCACAACATCCCCCTTCATACACACACATATAGCTTATTTTTCTCAGAACTATGATCCTTGTATTATACATATACTGTACATAGTGAGGACGAGAACAAGTGTAAAAAGAACTAAAAAACAAGTTTATAGGTGAGGGCGAAAAAAAACAAGGTGCTGTACCTGTACTCTTATCCGATATATATATCTGTACTCTTCCTCTTCCACCCTTATTCCTTTTTTTAAACGTAGAACAGGGCTAACACATTTATCGTCTATGTGTCTGATAAAGATTATTCAGATTTATCGCCAACAGCTTCACTATGTACAGTCCACGTCCTAACTTGCGGCTCTGCTGATGACAGCCTTCGCAGGATTCAAAGCTAAAAACCATGTGGGAGTTTGAAAACTCATAAAAAAAAACTGTTTTTCTAACTAAATATCGAAAAATAATTTGACTTCATTCATTATGGAAATTGAAACACGTACTAACAAAAAAACAAGATTGTCCCCGGAAAACGGTACAGCCAACACGAATGGCTCGCAGCAACCGTTGAGCAGTTGGTAGGACGACACAGAATCGAAAGGTTCGCGAGTTCAAATTCTGCCCGAAACTCTATTTCCCCCCCCCCCCTATACTTTACTTCGGTCCAGGGCCGGATTAAGCAAAATAAGCATGTGCTTAGAGCATCAAGAGAAAAGGAGCACCACAAAAAGTTGAGAGTTTTTTCCCAGCATCCGGCAGAAAATTTTCGATTGATTCTATAGTTGAAGATATTCGTCAAAAAGGATGGCACAAATACAAAAAAAAACCTGATAATATAGCAAACTAGAGATCACGTTAATGCTGAGTTTTTGGAATGAGATCTCGTGCAATTTCTATAAAGTTAGCTTGAGCCATTTTAAGAGCATCGTGGGGGGCCCTTAGACAAACTGATTTTTCTGAGGGGTCCTCTCAACCAGCTAAAAATTCCTGTCTACCGATGTGCATCATGGCCCTCACATCCTAGAGCAGGGCCCCTAGGCTGGGATCGTTTGCGGGCCCCCTTTATGATGAATTTATAGCGTGAAAAAGCAAAAAAATGAAAATCGCCCAGGGCTGGAGCCTTGTCAGCCCACCCCTTGTGGGGCCATGATGTGCATACTGACTCTCACAAATTGTAAACAGATCTACTTCTCACGAGGTCCTCGGGTTGTGTCCGGGTGAGACCCACGCATTAATAAAACAAATCATCATTCCCAACCAATATGATCAATACAAAAATGGCATATTTAAGAGTAAGAGAAGTTCTATAGAATCAGGACGTGAAGTTAAAAATGCTGAAATCTTTGCGTCATTAGCATGGTCACTGCATGGTTTCATAGTTGAAAAGGTAATTTTAATTGTTGATTTGAAGAGTAAAAGTCAAGTTGGCTTCGTTGAAAAAACGTGAAAAACCGGGACATTTCTGCAAAAAAGTAGGGGCAGCCAGAAAAAACCGGGACTGTCTCAGCAAATACGGGACGTATGGTCATTCTATGGATACCGGTGGTGGCTATATCCGTCATGACCTTCGTGGTCACTTTCTTCAGACTGGTTTTTTTTTTTTGAAATCCCCCGTTTGGAGGGCTTTGTTATGGAGGAGTTTCTGGACACAACGTGGCGATCGCCCCTCCCAAGAACCGAATAATATGGGGAAAATTTGCCTATCTCATAAAATTCGAGATAATCCGACTCATCGTTCTGAATCCGCCTGACGGATCTCGGCTCAATCGCAGCTGAATGTTTTATATGGCTCTGTTCTATTC
The DNA here is from genome assembly GCF_987345545.1 of Pholcus phalangioides. Taxonomy (NCBI): domain Eukaryota; kingdom Metazoa; phylum Arthropoda; class Arachnida; order Araneae; family Pholcidae; genus Pholcus; species Pholcus phalangioides. The sequence goes on along the minus strand of NW_028301613.1, from coordinate 5,961,651 downwards.
ACATTCTCTTTATTCTTCAATTTATGCCTGAAGGACATTTGCTCCTCACTTGGGGTCCCGTTCTTGGAGCTTCCCGCATTTTCCGATAGGCGGTTTCGTTGGGAGGGGATCCATCTAAATAGGCGGGGTGGTGGGAGGTTTACGATAGGCTTAGGTCAGGTTTTTACTCCGAGACCATGTAGTCGGGAATGCGGGTTAGTTAATGATAATCACAACAGTACTGACGGGGAATTGCCCACCTCTGACTTGGATGGCTTCTCGATTGACACTAAATCACCGGGCAAATTAAAATGTGTGCTAATAAATGCCAGGAGCTTGGGTAATAAGAAAGATTTTTTAGAAACTATGATAGTTGTTGAGGGCCATTACAGAATCTTGGGCGAAAGATGGGGATGTGAATCTTTCTTACACATCTCAGGATACGATACTTTCTGAGAAATACATCTGATAGGAAAGAGAGTAGAGTGTTGATATAAAATCATGTTTGAAGGCTAGAGAGTGTAACCTGCGGAGAAGTGATATTGAAATTATATGGGTTGAGCTTGAGAACAAAAGACGTCATAAACTTATTGTTGGGGTTTGCTACAATCCACCGAATAGGGATCGGTGACATCGCCACACTACGCAATTTGGTGACTACATCGCCAAATTGCATCAGCGTAAGAGAGTTGTAATACTTGGGGATTTCAATTACCCGGGTATAGATTGGGAGAATGTTTCAGCTGGAGATCAATATGAAAGGGACTTTCTGAAGTTGGTGATCGATAATTTTTTTGTATCAGTATGTATCAGAAGCCACTAGGGGTACTGCTATTTTAGATTTGGTTCTTAATAGTTCTGAGGATCTTGTTAAACATGTTTCGGTGGGGGACGAGTTTTCTTCCATTGTGTCGTCAGTTTTCACTGTAACTTTTCTTCGGGCAAGGTTGATAACAAAAGACTGATTCCTTGTTTTCGGAGAACTAACTTGGATGTTTTGGAAGGAAGGTTAGCGGAAGTTTTCAAAGACCAGTTGGAATCACTCAGGGTGGTAAGTCAATGGAAAGAATTTAGTATGAAGCTGTCCTCTGTTTTGCATGACGTCATACATTTTGTTCGAAAAAAGCGTGTTTGTACATCGCACCCTCTATGGTTCACGGATAGCGTGCGTAACCTTTATCTTGAAAAGGAAACAGCATTCAATGAATATAAAAGTGGACGAGGTGACATATCATTGTTTACTGATAAAAGAAGAGCGCTGAAAAAAGTGATAAGGGATATTAAAAAGGAAGTTGAATCTAGGTTGGCAGATAACATTGGTTCTGACCCGAAATCACTTTTTAGATACGTCAATAATGGATGTAAGGGGACAGTTGGCCCCCTGTCGATAGGGGGGGGGGGTCTAGGTTAGAGAGCAATGTAGGCATGTGTAATGTTTTCAATTACTTTTTTGCGTCGGTTTTTAATGGAGCTAATGATATTCAATATATACGGGTGTTGCATGTGGTAATAAAATCCTCAACGATATTCAAGTGGAGGAGGTGGAGGTCCTAAATCTTCTAAAAAATTTATGTGCAAGCAAAGCACCAGGACCAGACGATATCTATCCCAGGGTCGTCAGGGAATGTGCTAATGAATTGTTGGGGCCAGTCGCACAGATATACAGGAGTAGTGTTGCTGAGGGTATCGTCCCGAGGGATTGGAAACTTGCTAATGTTGTTCCGATATTTAAGAAGGGTAAATTCGCAGATAACGTGAAGCTGATGGGGGGGGGGCGGAAATCGGGAATCAAAGCGATAGGAAGTTGCTCCAGACCAACTTAAACAGGATTTCAGCATGGACAAAATGAATGATCGGTCATTATGGTTCGAACAACCCACGTTTCTCTTACGAGTTGAATGGCGTCACTATCCCGGATGCAACTAGGGTCACCGATTTGGGAATTCTCATGGACGAGCGGCTTAGGTTTTCTGAACATTGTTCAGCGGTGGTCAAGAAATCGAATAGAATGCTTGGTCTCATTTTCAAAAAGGTCTCTTCGCGTTCTCCTAAAGTAATTCTTCCGCTTTTCCGAGGCTTAGTTTGTCCTGGACTGGAGTATGCTGTAAGGTTTTGGAGACCATACCTACAGAGGGACATTGACTTGGTTGAAGGGGTGCAGAGAAGAGCTACGCGTGCCCTTATTGGCACACGAGGTTCGAGTTATGCAAACATCAAACATGGCCACCGCGCTCTGTCCCTTGTGGGATATAAGCAGGCTACCTTGCGGCTGGGCGATGCTGGGGCTTGAGTTATGAAGAGAGACTTCATTTTTCGAATATGTTTACATTGGATGAACACAGGTGTGGGGGAGACATGATCGAAGTGTTCAAAATTTTCATCGGGATGGATAGGACGGTACACCGTCAATTTTTACAAGGGGACACCAGTATCGATTGGTTAGGGCCAATGCGAGGTTATGGTGTCGCAGGGAATTTTTCTCTAATAGGGTTGTTAATAAATGGAATAATAGCTTACCCCCGGAGGTAGTAAATTGTAACACAATTGACACGTTCAAAAAAAAATATGCTAGGGTAAATCGAAAAGCTATCCATACTTAGAATAAGACAACCGTAAGTGTTCTTATGGGGCATTGTATAATATTTCATCACGTATATATATTGTTTGTAATTGTGTTTTTACTCGAGTTGCTATTTTTTGAAATATATGACGTCCATATTTGTTATAGGCATCTTCTTCTCAGCCACCTCGTTGGGCATTTTGCCTGTTGTGGCGTTGTATTTGAAGACGTCTATCTTCACTCCATCCGAATCTGAAGAGGCCTGCCTTCACTCCATCTGCAGCAGTGCCGTCTCAACGCATGGGCCCGGGGGCCTCAGAAAAACGAGAATTAGTTGAATTTTTCGAGAATTGGCCAGGTAGGGCCTCAGAAAAATCACTTGGCCCGGGCCTCTTAAGGCGGCCCTAAGCTGAAGTGTTGTCTCCATTAAAATTAATTTTTAGCCTTTTGGTTATTTTTGTTTTGACTATGATGATGACTGACTGATGATAACAAGAAAGCTCTCTTATGTCGTGCGCTCTAAAGCTATCAAACGAAAAGAAACCAAATAACAAACCCCCCCAAATCGTTACCCTGATTGTGGTGTTGGTTTATGCCCGGTTCCGTGTTTTGGAATACACACAATCTTAATACTACAGTAAGACATCGAAAACATTTTTTTAAATATTTTATACCTTATAATTAATGATATTCAAGAAGAAAATATTCTATTTACCTAATTTTAATACATCGCTTTTAACATGAATTACAGAGAAATATTTTCCTGCATTTATTTTGAACTTGAGCAATTCATGCTGTCATTGCATTTACATAATTAAGAATTCAATATTTCTATTTACAACACTAATTAGTAATTACTCTTATTATTTTCTTATGACGATTTTAAATGTACGGCAAAGAACACAATAAACTCAGTTTTGATGTTTTCATAAAAATTCAATCAAAAAAATTATTATAACAGCTTCAAACTTCCAAGAAAGGGGAAAAAAAGCACGCACATCTCAGAAAAAAGGGGGAAAGCACGGTCGGTAGCAATCGAAAAAGTTAATTGTACAGTTGATTGGTTAATTGGAATAAATAATTTCCTCACAATACACACAGGACAATAGAATTACAACGAAAATGAATTAGTCGCGTAAATTTTCTAATGAAACTCCGTGACGACCAGAAAGAACAGAACATGTTTTTAAATGACACGGGAATAGGTTGTCGCGATTAACCGAACATGTCACAGATTTTTTATTTCCGGTATGAGTCCTAGTATTATGCCTAGTGAAATATAATCCGTCGTGAATGACCTCGAATGAATCCTCTTGTGGATCTCCAAAGAAGACGCATAGGAGAATTTTTGATCGCAAACGTCACACTCAAAGGGTTTTTCGCCAACGTGAACGTTCTTGTGGCTGATCAGACTTGACCTAACTGTAAACATTTTGGAGCAGATGTCACATTCATAGAGTCTCTCACCAGTGTGAATTCTTTTGTGAATGTTTAGACCGCTATTAAATGCAAATCTTTTGGCGCAAACATCACACTCGTGGGCATTTTCACCAGTGTGAATTGTTTTGTGATTGATCAGGCCACTCTTCTGTGAAAAACTTCTGTTGCAAAATTCGCATCCATATGGTTTTTCACCTGTGTGTATCCTTCTGTGGGTGATCAAGTTACTCTTCTGCGAAAATAGTTTGTTGCAAAATTCGCATACGTAAGGTTTTTCACCTGAGTGAATTGTTTTATGATTGTTCAAGCCACTCTTTTGGGAAAAAGTTTTGTTACAAAATTCGCATCCGTAGGGTTTTTCTCCTGTGTGGATCCTTTCGTGAGTTATCAAGTTACTCTTCTGCGAAAAAGTTTTGTTGCAAACGCCACACTCATATGCCTTTTCACCAGTGTGAACTTTTTTGTGATTGATCAGGCCACTCTTTTGTGAAAAGGTTTTGTTGCAAAATTCGCATCCGTAGGGTTTTTCCCCCAGTGTGAATTGTTTTGTGATTGATCAGGCCACTCATCTGTGAATAAGTTTTGCTGCAAAATTCGCATCCGTAGGGTTTTTCACCAGAGTGGATCCTTTTGTGGGTGATCAAGCTGTTCTTCAGTGAAAACCTTTTCTTGCAAAATTCACATTCGTATGGTTTTTCTCCATTGTGAATCCTTTTATGAATGCCTAGAAGAGTTTTAAATGCAAATCTTTTAGCACAAATGTCACATTGATAGGCTTTTTCACCAAGGTGAATCACTCTGTGATAGTTCAGGCCACTCTGCTGTGAAAAAGTTTTGTTGCAAAGTTCGCATCCATATGGTTTTTCACCAGTATGTATCCTTCTGTGGGTGATCAAGTTACTCTTCTGCGAAAACAGTTTGTTGCAAAATTCGCATACGTAAGGTTTTTCACCTGAATGAATTGTTTTATGATTGTTCAAGCCACTCTTTTGGGAAAAGGTTTTGTTACAAAATTCGCATCCGTAGGGTTTTTCTCTATTGTGAATCCTTTTATGAATGCCCAGAAGAGTTTTAAACGCAAAACTTTTAGCACAAATGTCACATTCAAAGGCTTTTTCACCAGTGTGAATCACTCTGTGATAGTTCAGGCCACTCTTCTGTGAAAAAGTTTTGTTGCAAAGTTCGCATCCGTAGGGTTTTTCACCAGAATGGATTCTTTTGTGTGTGATCAAGTTGCCCTTACTAGAAAACAGTTTGTTGCAGATACTGCATTCGTATAATTTTCCGCCAGTGTGAACGCTTCTGTGATGGGAAAGAACTGATCTAACTGCAAATTTCTTAAGGCAAATGTCACATTCAAATGGCTTTTCCCTAGTGTGAACTCTCAAATGCTGATTTAGAAAACACTTGTAACGAAAAGCTTTACCGCAAAAAACACATTTGTGAGGTTTTTCTCCAGTGCGAATGGAACTTCCATCTTCTGTTGATTTCCGGTGTTTCAAGTCACTCATGTTTAATTGTATTTCTCGACGTTTCTTTACAATAACAGATTCTCGTCTCCGCCGTCTACAATATTCACATGAGATTCGCACGAAGACAACGTCGCCACATATGAAACTCCACTGAAGTCGTTTCCATCCGAATCATTGCAAAGACGTGTTACCATCTTGTAGTGATTGATCTCTGGTTAGTTTTCGTTGAAGCCGAATAGTGAATTCTGATTTGAAGACTTAACACGAACAATCGCGAAACTTACTTCATAACCGTCATCGCCTCGTTCCTGTATTAAGATGAATCCTATTGTTACGGGTATTCATTTCTCCTTATTATCTCCCCAGGGAAACCAAACGCTGACGAAGATCCTGAATGTAGTACCTGTGTAAATGAAAAAAAAAAACATTCATAACAGGAGAATTATTCGTTTTATCATCTCTATACAACTGTTTCTTCTGTTTTTTCCTTAAACTCCCAAGGAAAGGGTCCAAAGGTAAAGTCTTCAAAAGTTTTGAAAAAAAAACTACCCCACTGATTATACTCATTTAAATGTGCTCAAGAAATATATAAATATCCGGTGGAATTATAATGGATCGCTCTTGTATATACACTGAAGAGCCAAAAAAAACTGGTACACCTGCCTAATATCGTGTAGGGTCCCCGCGAGCAGGCAGAAGTGCCGCAACACGACGTGGCATGGACTCGACTAATGTCTGAAGTAGTGCTGGAGGTAATTGACACCATGAATCGTGCAGGGCTGTCCATAAATTCGTAGGAGTAAGAGGGGGGTGGAGATCTCTTCTGAACAGCACGTTGCAAGGCATCCCAGATATGTTCAATAATGTTCATGTCTGGGGATTTTGGTGGCCAGCGGAAGTGTCTAAAGTCAGAAGAGTGTTCCTGGAGCCACTTCGTAGCAATTCTGGACGTGTGGGGTGTCGCATTGTCCTGCTGAAATTGTCCAAGTCCGTCGGAATGCACAATGGACATGAATGGGTGCAGGTGATCAGACAGGATGCTTACGTACCTGTCGGAGTCGTATCTAGACGTATCAGGGGTCCCATATCACGCCAACTGCACACGCCCCATACCATCACAGAGCCTCCACCAGCTCGAACAGTCCCCTGTTGACATGTAGGGTTCATGGATTCATGAGGTTGTCTCCGTACACATCCATCAGCTCGAAGCAATTGGAACCGAGACTCGTCAGACCAGGCAACGTGTTTCCAGTCCTCAACAGTCCAATGTCGGTGTTGTCGGGCCCAGGCGAGGCGTAAAGCTTTGTGTCGTGCAGTCATCAAGGGTACACGAGTGGGCCTTCGGCTCCGAAAGCCCATATCGATGATGTTTCGTTGAATGGTTCGCACGCTGACACTTGTTGATGGCCCAGCATTGAAATCTGCAGCAATTTGCGGAAAGGTTGCACGTCTGTCACGTTAATGATTCTCGTCAGTCGTCGTTGGTCCCGTTCTGGCATGATCTTTTTCGATGTCGTAGATTTAATTTTTTACCGGATTCCCGATATTCACGGCACACTCGTGAAATGGTCGTACGTGGAAAATCCAAATTTCATCGCTACCTCGGAGATGCTATGTCGTTCCCATCTCTCGTGCGCCGACTATAACACCACGTTCAAACTCACTTAAATCTCGATAACCTGCCATTGTAGCAGCAGTAACCGATCTAAAAACTATGCCAGACACTTGTTATGTTACATAGGCGTTGCCGACCGCAGCGCCGTACTCACTCTGATTGGTTCCATATCTCTTTAATTGCATATGCATGCCTGTACCAGTTTTTTTGGCTCTTCAGTTTATATATGGGATAAATGTGTGTGGCGGGGGATATATTGATACCCCGTCAAGAAGCGTGAGAGGCAATGAGTTGCTATTTTTGATAATTTTTTGCGACTTTTCAATAAGTGCATTTCACTGCTTGTTTTTTTTGCTTTTATCTGTTTTTGGGTGAAATGCATATGCTTAAATGTTTTCATAATGAGACCCTCTTTATTCACTATAGAAGGGCCTGTGAAAAGTCTTGTGCGGGACCCGCTAAAAATTTCAGCCTAGGGGCCCTGCTCAAGGGTGTACCCTTATTTTTCTTCTATTATGTACCCTTATTTTTCTAATAATAGTGTAGGATGATAACTATTTATAATTATAATAAAATATCAACTTCATCGCTGCTGGAATCAATGATGGAGAATCCATCCTTGAAACTGCATATAAGTTCTTTTTACATTTTCGGACGCTTGAAAAATTTCTGGAACACAATATGGTTGTGTTAATCTTAAAAAAAACTAAAGGCTCTTTTAGTACAACAGTGTTTCTCAAAGTGTGCGTCGCGGCTTCTTAAGTCCGTTCTCGATATCTTGGATCCGGATGCAAATAAACTGCTGTGCCAGTTTTTGATATCACTCCGCATCCTTTATCTCTATTGGTTGTGATTTTACCAGCTCCTTGATTACGTGTTGAGGAAACGTGCGTTTTTTACCTCAAACGTGAGATTGTGAATTCGTTACGTAAGAATTTTCCTGACATAAAATCCGTTTTCCAAATTTCGTTGAAATAAAAACAATTGATAACACTAATTAAAACAGAAAGAGGTATATATTTCTAAAAAAAGAAAAAAATTGATAACACATTCTGTTGTTATCATGACACTCTCCTCAAGAGTTTGGATGGCAGGGCTCCAGTCCGGGGGGCCTGGGACAATTCTTGCCGTATTCTGTTTTTTCATGCTACAAGTTTACTATAGAAGGGCTTTTGAGAAGGGTCTTGCGGCAGTATCTGGGGGCCATGGTCGTTATAAAAGCTTGTGAAACTTTATTTTATGGTAGATAAACCGAGAGAAATCCTCATTTTTTTTCTTCTTTTTATTTCAAAATTCTACAATTTCGTTTCTGAGCTAATTTACGCCGTACGATTTTCCTGGGCCGGACATGCTACCAATTGTAACATAAAACAAATTATGAACAGCTTACCATTGTGTTGCCACTTTTTATTTTTCTTGCGGGCCTGTATATTTAAATAATTCGTAATTTCCCACGAGATGTAGCAGTTTCAATTTGACGAGAGAGTCACCCAGCATTTCATTTCTTTATTTCAATCTGTGGTCGATATCCTGTTTCTGCTGGGACAATTCCGGTTTTTTATACACGCGTACATTGCGAGCCGTGACCCCAACATCCAGCAGCGGGGGGCCCCTGGACAGGGATCTTTAATTCCCCCCCCCCTCCCCCAGACTTTCTCACGGGCCACTCCATAGTGGATCTATAGTGTCTGTCACAATGAGGCTAACTGAATCAAAAATGAGCAGTACGCTTTCGAACCAGATCTTTAAAACTTTACCGTCTTCGTGACAATCCTCAGACTTTTCCGGTTAACAGCCTTCGACGAAAACCAATATTAATGCCCCCCCCCCCGACAAGCTGCTCAAACAGAACTGCGAGTTCTTTGGAAATGCGTATATTCACCACGATAAGTGACCCATCCAGTATATGTCAAAGAGCGTCGGTGAGAGAAAAAGAAAATCTTGTTAACAGCAACGAATCCTCGTTGTTTATAACAGGAGTCCCGAGCAGCTGCAAGGAAATAAATTTTCAAATGGCTCTACCAAACAAGATAGAAGCGCACATTTCATTCAAGACATCATGCTTTGACCGATCTTTAAAAAAGAAATTCCCGTCTTCCTGATAACTTCGAAAGAATACGAAGTAAGCAAAAAATATGAGTTATTTTACGATGCGAGGGGCAAACGATCGAAGGACTATATTTTTGGCGGAGAGGAGGAATGTTCTTCAGCCAATCATTTTGAGTACACGTGCTTTTGTTGACATTGGGACAGAAGTTAGAAGGAACGAAGTATAGAAGTGTCGTCAACCTTCAACAGGGCGTCGTGGTGAGCTGGAAGAATATTCATTTGCTTGCGTATTTATGCTTTGAAGTTTATAGGCGTACGCAGAATTTTCTCGGGGTAGAGGGGGGGGGGGGTCAACGTTTCTAAGCAGAATTTTTTTCATCGTTCTCCAACGAGCCCTCGGCTGACTGGAAATGCCGTGCAGTAAAAATTCCCATATAATAGTGTTTCTTCATTACACTTTTCTTAAAATTCTTCCAGATGTCGTTATGATTGTTCTATGTCGCAGATTTCGGCATATTCTGCTTTGAGGTATATAATTGAATATATCAACTAAAGTATTATGGGGATATAACCCCCCTGGAGATGAACCATGAACTAGCAGGGGAGCTAGTTCTGGTTCCAGAAGTTTGAGAACCACTGCCCTACGATATTTAGATAAAGGTGAAGTTAATAGTGAGCCAGGGGTCTGTCCAGACTTTTTGCACAGGGTCCTGTTTTTGTGAAAATGCACCTTATTTTTGTGAAAATGTACCTTATTTTTGTGAAAACGTTCAAAATAGCAGTGAAAGTAATACTAATTAAACAGCAACCTCATTTTCCTATTTTATTTCATTTTTATTATCATTTTCCTAGTTTTTGATGCACTCACAGCTTGTTTGTGTTTCTGGCTATATATATGCTTGTTGACACATCGTGTTGGGTGATCATCAAATTGCACCCCCTTGGTCAATCCAGGGTCCCTTATCAAAAAATGTAGAACATATTTTGCAAAGAAAGCCAGATGCAGAAATGCTGTAACATAGCCAACTGTGAAGCTTCTCAAAACGTGCGATGTTCAACAAATTCGGTACTTTTAGACCCATTTTTCTAGCTTCTGTAGATGAAATTTTCTTAAAATCCGGCTCTACCGACGAATTCGTAGCATCTTTCAGCGCTTCCGATAAATCAGCAATGTCTTCCACCGCTTTCGACGAATCGGTAATGTCTTTCGAAGAAACGGAATTGTCTTCCGACGAATCGGCAATGTCTTTCGAAGAATCCGAAATGTCTTTCAGCGCTTCTGATAAATCGGTAATGTCTTTAGGCGCCTCCGATAAATCGGTAATGTATCGCGCCGTTTCCAAGGTTTCGACAGCGTGGTTCGAAACCGATGAAGGAAGCAATGTTTCAGTAATTTTTTCCGGGTTAGCACAATTGGAATTATCTGTATCTGACGTCTTTTTGGTGACGTTTTCAGATCCTCGTTTAAAAAACGATGTTATGGAGCTGCATCCCCTAACGTCAGTTGGCCGTATTTTTTTAATGTAGTAATCACTATTCCTTGAATTTCCACCTGTTGGTGGTCGACCACGCTTCATATTAAATTTTCAAAAATGAAAGCGCAATACAGGAAAAAAAACGTGCACAAAAAATCCAATTCTACAATTGTTGATGATTGTTGTTGTGATTCAAAGACCATTTGAGGAGAAGTGCGGGGCTAAAGCGTTTGTATAATGGCATAGGTTGCGCGATAAAATATCGGACGCGGTCAATCCGTGGTCAACCAGCGGGATGTCCTAACCAGAAGACTAGAAACAAGGAAAGCCCTCTCAAGGTCACGCTCTTTCTCCGATCGCCTTTTCAAGGTCATGTTTTCCGGTATCCAACCAACAACTTCTATAGATAAGATTACTCATCTATGGGGGAGGGGGTGGTGGTGTTGGGCCAACAATACATGCTTAAAAAAAAAGATCAATGGCTTTCTATTACAACTAGGGTCATAACTGATAAGAATTTTGTCGCACAGCAGTCGCAAAAGTTCGTTTTTTACGACGTAATTTTCATGAAGGGTTCGTTTTCTGGAATTTTGTGATGGATCCGTTTATTATCCTCCAAATTTTGTGAAACATCCTTTTTTTTAGCCCCGGAATTTTGTGAAGGGTCCGTTTTTTAGCCCCGGAATTTTGTGAAGGGTCCGTTTTTTAGCCCCAGAATTTTGTGAAGGATCCGTTTTTTAGCCCCGGAATTTTGTGAAGGGTCCGTTTTCCGGACCCAAATTCCGGCTGGACAGACCCCTGTGAGCTAATATGAGGCCTCCCCCTCGTGCAATAGCGGAAGCAGAACTAAAACTCAATTTCTGGAACTCGAACTGATTTGTTAGTAAGACACTCGAATTGTTATACAAAACGTGTAATATTCAAAAAAAAAAGTTGAGAGTTAGTTAATGAGTTATAATAATTATTTGCATCAACGTTTTTGATGGAAGTACTGACAGGGACGGGCCTAATATATATTTTACGGCCCGGTGCGAAAACAGCTTTGCGGCTCACTAAAACGATTTTTCCCTGATCCTCTAGTGTCCTCAGCGCCCGGACGCAAAATCCAGGTTAACATTAGCACCCAAGACTATCAAACTCACTACGCATTATGTCTAGGTTTGAAAAAAAAAACCCCTGGCAATAAATTTGGGGGCCCCATGAACCAACGATAAAAACTGAGTGTGCCCCCCCCCCGGGCATTTGAAGATTAAGAACCACTACACTGTATAATCACCCCCCCCCCCCACACACAAATAGTAGGGTTTACAGGGCTCCAGCCACGATCTCTTATATAAGTTATATAAGAGGTCGTCCTCCAGCCCGGGTACAGTAGAAAGATTTTTATTGCCGCCACCCTCCTCTTTTTTGTAGTTTTAAATACATCTTTAAAGGTGAGAACTCAAACGCCCTTTCTAGTCCAGTGATCAGGCATCAAACCTACGTGCACTCTGGGCTTGGGCAGGGCCTGTTTCACTCATGGACCAACGGACACGTGCCCAGGGCCTCGAAATTGATTGTTTTTTGCATTATAGGCATGCCCCCCCCCACACATTCTGGAGAAGGGCCTCCTGATGTTTTGAGGAGGCAACGATGAGACTCTTCACGGGCCCTTCTATAATTAATTAATAGGGTGAAAAAGCAAAAATTGATGAGAATTTCCCCGGGCCCCAGGGCTGGAGTCCTGTCAGCTCCGTCCTTGTCGAGATATGATTATAGGCACGGGACCTCCCGACGCCTCTGAAAAAACTACATATAAAGAGCTCCAAAAAATCATATTCGCCCACGGCCCGAACTTATGAGGTAATGACCTGGCTTGAGCATCTGTTAAAACCCTAGATCTGTGGGTTACCTGTCTTGGACGGAAGTGTAAGCTTTGTTAAGAAGTCGAAATGTAACTCAGTGTAACCAACGTGTGATTTTATTCTGTTTGCGAACCCTAAACTTTAGCGGCCCAATGTGGCTGCACCCTTCACACTTGCCCAAGTCCGGCCCTTAGAACTGAATTGAACTCCGTTTAAAAAACAGGAAAAACTAGGACTATCCCTCGAAATACGGGACGTATGGTCACCCTATTTCTGACAGGTTTAAGTTAATATTTGACAGTTTTAAGTTAATATTTAAGTTCAACTTTAATTACGTAAAATCATAAACAAGTTTTGTAGGTTGTTTTAATTAAATGAATAAAGGTTATTTGAACAAATACCCTTTTAATAATGCATCATAATTAGGCCGACCACATTTGCTCGAGAAAAATACGTGGGCTTCGAAATACGGGAATAAAATATTGGGCTTCGAAATACAGGACATCGTCAATAATCGCTACAAATGATGCCAAAATTAAGCAAAGTCGCCAACACATGCTAAAATCACAGAAAAGTTGCCAAAGTTAGTCGTAACGTAATTCCTGAGTTAGGAAAATAATTTTAATCGTTGATTTGAAACAGAAGAGTCAAGTTTGCTTCGTTAAAAGTACGTGGAAAACCGAGACATTTTTGCAAAGAAAATGTCCGGAAAAACAGCGAGAGAAACAGAAAAACCGGGACTGTCCCGGTAAATACGGGACGTATGGCCACCCGAAACATAATGGTGATATTTAGGATTGCCAAAGAGCCAAATGATTGTTAAATTTGGCGTATAACTGATACTTCACGCCAACGAATAACTTCGACACACAGAACATATCAACTCACCTAGAACAGTTTAAACGCAGTTCAAGAGACTTCGATGATCTTTGCAAGACACCTCTAATCAAAATTTCCGCAACAAATCAAAGCGCAAACAATAGAGAACGACATATGAGTACCCGCCATGCCGTTTATAGGTCGCCTTTCATTAGTAGTAGTTGTTATCAGCACCAGCTAAACCTTTAGGGGAGAGTGACCATACAACCCGTTTTCCCTTGTTGCTATCCCGACTTTTTTTTGTGAAATTGTCCTGTTTTTTTTTTGTTTTTTTTTTTCAGTGTTTTCAACGCGAAGCCTGCTTGCATATTTATTCTTCATTGAAATTAAGGCTAAAATTATTTTCCCAACGTATAAAGTATGGTATATTCGTCTTATAAATTTGTCATGTTAAATGTTTTTTTCTTCCTTTTTTTTTTTGTAGATTTCGTTCAAATGCACTGCGATTTGCATTAGTGCTTCATTACATACTTACCATTGGCAATTTTGCTCACTTTCAGCATCGATTTCCCGTATTTTGGATCTTAATTTACCGCATTTTTTGGCTAAAATATGGTACCTATTAAAATCTTCTCATTGAGACAGAGCGATGGGCTGTGGTCTGGTTAGGAGGAGGATAAAACATGGTTTGGTTAGCTTAAACATGGGTGTACATCTCCATCATCAGGCGCGGATCCATGGGAGAAGGGGGAGGGGAGTTCAAATGGGAGCGATGACCTTCTTAAGAGCCGAATATATGCGAAATTTGCCTGTGAAATACGGAATGATTCAACGAAATTACACAATAAATCGCCCCCGAAATTATTCAATAAATGGCTTCCCCCGACACATTGCCTGCTATTAATTATTGAAATATATCTATCTATCTCTCTCTCTCACTTGAGTGATCTATTAGCAGGATGTTAAAAGGGATGTGATCTTTCTCCGAAATTAAACCAAGATTTTCTTTTATGCCAATGCGTCTTATACACCGAGTGCCCACTTTATTATGACCACCTAACAGTTTCAAGCAAATGAGCCGTGACATCACTGTTGCCACTAGAGGGTTAGGCCGGTATATATAAAAAAAAGAAGAGCTTATAGTTCCTGAGACATTATTATAAACAGTGCCGTAACTAGCCATTCCTGTGCAAGAATTTGCATTTAGGCCCATTCTGTTCCCCCCCCCCCCCAATGGGTCCTGTGGCACTGATTATAACCTCTTCATTGGCGTACGCAAGGGGGGGGGGGGGGTTAGAACCCCAAACCCCCCCCCCCAAGCCGAGATTATAGTGTTATTTTACAAGAAAAAACGTAGCCCCCCCCCCCCTTGAGAAAATTCTGTGTACGCGTATATGAACCTCTTCAAACCTGCAGCTTCAAAAACAGCTAAAAAAAAATATTTGTCGGTTTTATGTTTCTTTAGTGTTTGTAGACTGCCGCTGTGGTAGCCGAGTGGTCATAGTGACGGACCCGTGTTCGAGACTCACCACAGTGCTTCCTAACTTCGAGGCACAAATGAGAGCCGATCTCCTCATTAAAAAGTCTCGCCACAGAGAGCAACAAGCCTACAAATAGTACAAGTATTCGGTTATTACTCTTCACTCCGATATATATAGATGGCAGCGCTAAAAAAAAAATTCTAATACAACTCTCTAGGTAGTAGATTGCCCATGGCGATGGACCTGAGTTGTATCAACACCTGCTAGAGAGCAAGCTTCTGCTTTAGAAGATATTGGTTGTACTCGGTTTGAGAAATGTGTTTGTAGACTGTAATAGAAAAATCTTTCTGAGAGTATCCCCAGAATTCAAAAATGAGTACAAGCACTTAATATTTTAACTATAGTTAGATGTATAGGTAAATAAAGTAACTAAATTTTGGTTAGCAAGTTTATTTCAATTAGAAAATTCCAGAAAAAAAAAAAAAAATTTATGTGCATTTCCTCACATTATATACAGAAGGTTAATAAGAATTTAGCAGAAATGAATGGATCACGTGACTCGTGTAATAAATTTTCGTGACCATCAAAAAGAAAAGAAAGTTCTTGCTTCGATTAACCAAAAAGAGGTTACACTTTTTTAATTTCTGGTACGAGTCCTAGTATTGTGCCCAGTGAAATGTAATCCTTCGTGAATGACTCAGAGTGCATATCCAAAGAAGATGCATAGGAGAATTTTTCATCGCAAACGTCACACCCGAAGAGTTTTTCCTCAACGTGAACCTTCTCGTGGCTGGTCAGATCTCACCTTACGGTGAATATTTTGGCACACGTCACAGTTCAAAAAGGTTTTCACCAGTGTGAATTTTTGTGTCACTAATCGAGATACCAGTTTGCGAAAACGTTTTCCTGTTGTGAGGTTTTTCAACAACGTGAATTGTTTCATGTCTGTTCAGGCTGCTCTTCCGTGAAAATGCTTCACCGCAAAATTTACATCCGTAGGGTTTTTCACCTGTGTGAATTCTTCTATGAGTATTTAGGCTACTCTTCCATGCAAATGTTTTGTAGCAAAATTCACATTCATATGGTTTTTCCTCCGTGTGAATTCTTCTGTGATTAATCAATGTCTTCTTCAATGAAAACCTTTTCTCGCAGAATTCACATTTGTAATTTTTTTCACCGGTGTGAATCTTTTTATGAATTTCCAGACCAATTCTGAATGTGAATCTTCTCCGGCAAACGTCACATTCATGGGCTTTCTCACCGGTGTGAATTATTTCATGACTGTTTAGGTTACTCTTCTGTGAAAATCTTTTGTTGCAAACTTCACATCTGTAGGGTTTTTCACCCGTGTGAATTCTTCTGTGGCTGTTTAGGCCACACTTATGTGAAAATCTTTTGTTGCAAACTTCACATCTGTAGGGTTTTTCACCCGTGTGAATTCTTCTGTGGCTGTTTAGGCCACTCTTCTGTGAAAATCTTTTGTTGCAAACTTCACATCTGTAGGGTTTTTCACCCGTGTGAATTCTTCTGTGACTGATCAAGTTGTTCTTTAATGAAAACCTTTTCTCGCAAAATTCACATTCATAACTTTTTTCACCAGTATGAATCTTCCTATGACTTTCCACACAAGTTCTGAATGTAAATCTTTTAGCGCAAACGTCACATTCATGGGCTTTCTCACCAGTGTGAATGATTTTATGGCAGTTCAAGCTACTCTTCTGAGAAAATGTTTTGTCGCAAACTCCACATCTGTAGGGTTTTTCACCAGTGTGAATTCTTCTGTGATTAGAAAGAACTGATCTAACTCCGAACTTTTTACGGCAAATTTCACATTCAAATGGCTTTTCCTCAGTGTGAACTCTTAAATGCTGATTCAAGAAACACATGTAAAGAAAAGCTTTACCGCAAAAAACACATTTGTGTGGCTTTTCTTTAGTGTGCTTAGGACTTTTATTTCTGATTGATTTTAGGTGTTTTGGATCACTATTTTGCATAATTGTTTCTTGAGGTTTCTTTATATTAACGGATCTTGCATTTTTCTCGTAGAGAAAATTCATGACTGAATCGGAAGAGGACAACGTTGTGGCATTTGAAACTCCACCAAAGTCATTTTCATCCGAACCATTCCAAGGATGTGTTTCCATCATGAAGAGAATCCCGGTTTGTTCTTGTTGAGACTGAGTAGCCGCAAATTTTAATTCGAACTTAATTGAGACTTCAGAAATTTGAGCCAGAAAAAAAAGTTCAATCGTGAAACTTTATAACAGCCTCGCCTCTTCTTGTGTTTTCGGATGGATCATCTTATTACGGGTAATCACTTCCCTTTACGAGAGGGAAAATACACTGATGAAGATTCTGCATCAGGTACCTGCGTAGAGGGAAAAAGAAAAACCATTCATGACTAACACTACTGCTCAAAAGTCAAGCAACATAAGCAAAAACACTCATAAAAACAAATGTTTTATTCTTTTTTTTTTTTTGTTGGCATTTACATAAGTCATGAAATGAAGCAATAGACATTCTCAGGCGGAATGGCAAAGAAAATAAGTAACCAAAACTCAAGCAAACGCGGTAGAAAAGAACAATCATATATGGAGCCACAAAAAGTTCAATGAAAGAGGTCGGCGAATATGGAATGTAACCAGGGTCGGATCTTGAATCCTGCGAATTACACGGTCGCAAACTGAAGGGGGGGGGGGGCGATTTTTTAGGTTTTGTTTCAAGGGTGAATATTTTCAGAAAAAGTACTACTACACAATACAGCAATAATGACAGCAAGGTCGAATCTTAGCGAATTGGCGATATAACGGTCCATTTGGCGCCAAACGTGAACTGAGCCGAGAGCGTTAAACGTAGAACTCCTTAATTAAACGGACACCCCTTCCCACACAAAAATGGACTCGTCCATCAACTGGCGGACTAGCGCTAACGCCACGGCCATAATCACTTCCCGCTAGGGTTTCGCTTCCGGGATCCCGCACTTAAAATGAACCCGAGTATTTTCCGGAATCTAATGTCACTCCGGGATCCCATAGCAAACTAGCCGATTATTGTTAAATGACCACAGTTATTTTAACCGAAAATAATTTTCAGATGTTTATGTTCTTGTAAGACATACCAGGTACATTTTCAGGCTATTGATACTACTGTCACCTTTGAAAGAAACAGACATTCATGAGCATATGCAGGTTATTCGTTAATTATTGTTGTATCCTTGTGGTGCATTGTTACTTCATATAAATTTTTATGGCGCCTAGACGGTTTTGTTTTAGGAAAGTACAGAGAAGAAAACGATGGATGACTGAAAGGATCAGAGAAAGAAAGATGGGTAAAACGGCTAAAAACTTACTCTAAACACACTATCGACAAAAGAGCGGGGCGGAAACATCCGTATATGAGAAATTCTTCTGTAGATTTCCTATAATAAAGAGGTAGAAATATAGTTGAGGAAAGACAGTCAAGTCTCACTATCAAAGACAGTCAAGTACACTAGAAAATTTATGATGCTGGCAAAAACACTGCTTTGGGAATTGCTCGAAAACTGCAGAGTTTTAAGTTCCTTTGCTGTTTAGTCACCTGGCATTTCAAATAAACGGTGTTATTAAAATGTTACAGAATGTACCTGTCATTTACCAAGTTCAATGAATCTCATCAAAAGTGTCCAAGGGTTGCTTGAAAACATAAGGTCTGATGATGTAGTTAATGGTGTTGTTACAGACGCAAAGTGCGCCCAAGCACAAGCACCGGAAGCTAGGGGCTGAGGTAATTTGAGCTTCCCCCCAATACTTTCTGGAAAAACAATGCAAAGCGCGCTCTCTTTCCCGTGTGCACACTTTAGTCCCACATATACGGGACCACCAGCAACATTAACCCCCCACACAATGTTTTCTTCATGTCGTGGTCTCTGCGCCCAAGGAACATAAAAAAGCAATTCTCTTATGAAAGTGGGGACGAACCTATTGAAGCTGGGAAAAGATCTTTCAAAGTAAGCTTTTTCAATGTTGTGCTGGACAAAGCGATCACATCACTGAAAGAAAGGTTCCAGCTTATGGAGAACCACAGCAAAAGCTTCCAATTTCCATATCAAATCTGCGAACATGGGATAAAGAGGATTTGAAGAAATCATATTTGAATCTTGAAATTGTGTTGAGTGATGAACAGGAACGTGGCACTGATGGACATGGTTCCCTTTAACAAACTCCGAATATTTGAAACTGTGTTGACCTGCGGTATCTCTTCAGCCAAAGCCTTATCTTTCATTACAAAAAGTGGCTATGTGGGTTCATTTCCGAACGTGTCATTTCATGTTTCATTTGGGAAAAAAATTCGCAATAAAATGTCTGTTTTTCCTCTATAAATGTGCCTTTCAGTACCTATACATGTTGGATTTAATATATTTTTATTGTTTATTAGTTAAAATATTGTCACGCAGAATTTTAAGTATTTTCATGAGATGAAACAACGAAAGTTACGGCTCCGAGAGGCAAAAAATAAACTATAGGCAAAACTAGAGACAAACAACATGAATGGTTATGTTTTTCTCCGAATACTCTCACACACAGATGTGCGTGTACGTGACCTAGATTACAGGCATTCCAAGCAAGGGGGAAAATCAGGGACCCATCCCTATGGAACACGTGCTTGTTTAGGTACATGTGAAAGTAGACAAGTATTTTGAAATTTTCTGGAGGTTCTTATCCAGGGCCGTCTTAAGAGCATCATGGGGCCCCCTCCCCCAGACATGTATTTTATTTCTGAGACCCTACTTGGCAAATTCAATTAGTTATTCCTGAAATTTTTTACCAGATCTAATTTTCGTGACGCCCCATCTTCTTTTGAAATCCCCCCGGGGCGAGTGCCCGGATAGGCTCATGTGTTTACCACAGACCCGTGATAATAACCGTGAGTCAGAAAGAGCAATTTTCGGGCGGTATTTGGCGACTTTTTACTTCTTGCCTTTGAAAATTTTTTTGCTGTGATCACCAACTTTGCTTACCTTTGAAAATTGCTTGGCTGTAATTGGCAAATTTACTCGTCATTTACAAATTTTCAGGTCGTAATTGGTACTTTACTTGCTTTTGACAATTTTTTTGGCTGTGATTGATGACTTTATTTGCCTTTGAAAATTTCTTGGCTGTAACTGGTGACTTTACTTGCCTTTGACATTGTTCTGATAATAATTAGCAACTTTATTTGACTTGGAAATTTTCGGACCCTAGTTGGCGACTTATCTTGACTTTGACAATTTTTTTGGCGATCGTAGGTGATAATCCGTATAAATCGCGATTTCCCGTATTTTTGTAAAGGAAATATAGTAAGGAGAAGCATTTATCGCAATAAGTGTAATACTCTTCCACCAGAACACCTTCCGCCGCGGGATGGAACCTCTTGGTGGGCTGCATTTCACCCACGGGCAAAAAGTCATGCATCCCTGTTTTAGGACTTTTATTCAGCTCGTTCTTCGCGCCCGTGACTTAAATTGCAAGTCCCGATCTGAACCTAAACAGCACTATGGGGCCCGTTGGGCAGTGATGTTCTGAGGGGCACCCCTTCCCCAGCTCAAAGTGAATTCCTGTTTACTCTCGGAAATTTACAACCGATTGAGTTGTCCCGTATTTATAATCCGAATGTCCCGTGTCTTCCTCGATCTGATATGGTCACTCTTCATCACATATTGAAATAACAACTGCATTTGCACACCATCTATTTTTAGTCAAGGTGTTGTAGTCAAGACTTGGTTGTAACGACACCCAGTGCCGTCTTAATGCATGGGCCTCACAAAAATGAGAACCAGTTCAAACTTTCGAGAATTCGCCAAGTAGGGCCTCAGAAAAATCACTTGGCTCATGATGCTCTTAAGACGGCCCTGACGACATCTCGGTTATAACGACAAAATTTCAAGAAATCTTCGATGTCGTTATAACCGAGTTTGACTGCTTTCAGAAATCATAGATCATTTTCCAATTTCATATTTATACCCTATCGCATAAGCCGGGTTTTCCTAGGAATAGGTGTTTCGCGCCGCGTTACATAATCACGCTATGCGTTTGTGTTTTCCTAGCGTGGCGCATCAGATCAGGACGGCTATATTGTAGTATATGGCATTGGCATCAGCTACTGTGTCGTCTGCATGCTCCGGTTTGAAGGGAAAGAAAACACAAGATTTGTTTTTTTTGAAGAGAAAATCGGCAAAACGCACGACGCATTTGACTGCTGCAGAAGCTGGCGTGAGCCGAATAGCGCTCTGTAGGAAAACAGCCGTATTACTTTTCTTATTAGTGAGCAGTGGCGTCGGAGCCGGGGGTGCTCGAGCACCCACGGAAGTTTGTAGAACGGGTCCGAGCACCCACAGAATTGATTCAAAAATCGAAATTTCCTACATGAATCTCAAGACCGGCACCCACAGGTTCAAAACACTTCCGACGCCCCTGTTAGTGAGTGGACGGCGTGTCGCGCTGGGAGAATCACGTTGCGCGCAGTACAGGAAACCTGCTTCTACTAGGAAAAGGTTTCTTGCGCCGCGTGAACCGAATTAGACAATTTCGCGCCGACAGAAACGTGTTACATAACCACGCTACGCGTTTGTGTTTTCCTAGCGTGGCGCATCAGATCAGGACGGCTATATTATAGTATATCAGTATATGGCCTTGGTATCAGCTACGCTGAAAACAGACGGGAAGTTGTGTGTGTGTGAAGAGAACATCGGCAAAACGCGCGGCGCACGACGCATTTGACTCCTCCAGAAGCAGTCAGCCAATCACGCCCAAAAGTAAAGCGCCGTCGTGAAGCGTATTGCGCTCTGTAGGAAAACAGTCCTCTCCCCTTCCCCCATGTACTTGAATGGAGGGGGGGGGGGCAAAACCTCCCCATCCTGGAACGGGGCCCCTAGGATGGGACCTTTGGCGGGCCCCGTTATAGTGAATTTATGGCGTGAAAAAACAAAAAAAAAATGAGAATCGTCCCGAGCCCTGTCAGCCCCCCCCCCCCTAAAAAACAAAACGCATTATTCACGAATACTTTGTAAATACATTTGTCTCAACTCACCCAAAGCGCCATTGAAATTTAATCCAGTTGAACAACAAATTAAACCGCGCGAACTTGGTAATGAGACGTCACGATTATAAACTACGATTATCCGCCACGTTGCCTTCGTAGTAGTGGTTGTTTCGCAAAGTCGTCTGCATCTTCGGTCATTTGGGCGGGAAATTAAAGCGCGTCGCTCGTGGTTTCATTTATCGAACGGTGACCATTTTTTCAAATAAGAGCAGGACATATCGAGCCGCATTGAAATTAACCAGTTATATGAAGATATAGGGCATACCAAAGCACCTCTTCAAGCGCTTTGGGGCATACCGTATGGTGACCATACGTCCCGTATTTCCCGGTATTTTCTGTTTTTATGGCCGCCTCGACTTTTCGGCAAAAGTGTCCCGATTTTACACGAAGCCTAGTTGAATTTTTATTCTTTATTGAAGTCAAAGATTGACATTATTTTTCAACTCATAAATTATTTTATGATAATTACATCTATATATGATAATACTAATCTCCCACATTCGTCTTGGTGAACGTTTTTTTTCGTGGAATACATTTTGATCCACTGCAATTTGCAGTAATGCATCATTTCCCGCCATTGTGATTTATCCGTAATTTCAACAATATTTGGCAACTTTGTGTGGTTTTGGCGATGTCCCGTATTTGGAATCCCAATGTCCGTATTTCTCTCGAGGAAATATGGTCAGCCTAGGCATACATGATCAACCCGTGGTCCTCGAAGTCATTCGATGTGGCCCACGACCACATAACCTAATTTTGTAAAAATGAGCTTAGCCGCACATAGCCAGTTTCCTTAATATATAGGTGGACACCCCCCCCTCCCCCGGCTCATTCCCAGGCACCACAAGTGACCAGCGGCAGATTTGCAAATCAAGTGACCTGAAGCGCCGCGGTATACTTACAGATCAGTTAAGTGACCCGTGGCACAATCCCAAACCATTTAAGTGGCCCGCTACACATCTACAGATCACTTGAGTGATGTGGGTGGCCGTTTCAGATCACTTGATTGGTCCGTGGCACATTTACAAATTACTTGAGTGACATGGGATTTTGTTTCAGATCACTTAAGTGGTCCGTGGCACATTCCCAGATCATTTGAGTGGCCCGCGCCGTTTTCAAACCAGTGAAGTGGACCACACTCTTCGAAATATTGAGCACCCTTGATTGAGCATCTAGATTTTTGTTGGGGGCTAGTGGAGGCATCAAGGTTTGAACAATATATATTTGACTAAAAGTTCTTTTATCCCAGTAACATAGAACTCCCCGACCCCCATATCAAAATAGGGCCCCTTAAAGATATGTTCGCTTTCTTTTTTGTGTTCAAAAGTTTGAAAAATAACACATTTTGACAGAAAAGAAACCGAAAATGCTGCTGAATGATGTAGAAGCTTTTATTATGACCATGGAACAACGCAGAAGTTTCTTTAGTATTTGTAACCTAGAGGGGTCCTCAGGTGGGTGTTAATTGAATAATATTATGTTTGATAAGGAGCGGATCCCGGATGATGTGATGGGCAAATCATTTGACCATCCCATATTTTACGGGATGGACAAATTTTTCCATATTATTCTGCTCTTAGGATAGCGGTCATTCCCATCTTCTTCCCTGGATACACAAAGTGAAGGCAAACATGTTCAACAACGAATGAAGAAGAGGCAGACATCTTCGGTTGTGAATAAATCAAGACAGCTATGAATGAAGCAAAGGCAGACACCTTCAGCTGTGAATGAACCAGAGCCAGACAACTTCAGATTCAAATGAAACGAAAGCAAACATCTTAAGCTGCAAATGAGTCAAGACAGATATCTACGGCTACAAATGATCTCCCCATATCTCCACCCATGGTGTAACATACTTCAACAGCATATGCAATAAAACACTATAAAGCAAATTACACAACGCTAACCAAATACGTCAATTGGACATGGCCTAGTTGTGGAATACATACTCATGAGGTTAGACCCTGCTGGGGAAGGCCAAAATATGATTCACTCCACTAGTCAATGCCCATTGAATGAAATAGCACGATTGTCCCATGCTACACGCTCACACACACACGCATCATTTTCCAAAAGAGATACTGGGGCTCCACAGTAGGGTTAGATGGTAGACAGTTATTCTTGTTATTCAATGCAGGGCTGCCCCCCCCAGAACTGGATTTTTCATTCACAGGGTACTGTGTATTTAAGCTATGACGAAGTGGTTCCCAACCTGTTTAAATCCCGGAGTTCATAATAATGAAGTTTCAGTCGCTGATCCGTAGCCCCAGAGATCCTGGCTTTCAATGGATTTCTACTATTCATCTCCGAAGCCCCCCCCCCCCCCGAATCAGTTTGGGTTGGGACCTATAGCTCGAGAATCTCTGGCTGTGTTAAACCGGGTTTTAGCGACCCATCTTGGAAGCCTGTGAGACCCAAGTTTGGGTCGCGACTCATAGGTCAAGAACCCCTGAGTTAGGAAGTTCCTCTGTAATTTTTATGTGGTGCATAGAGGGAGAATCAAGTTTTGTTTTCCAACAAACTTCCATGTGATTGCTACATTTGGGTTTGGGTTATGTTGGGGCTGCTGGTCGGTTCCCAATGAATGAAGGTCAAAGCCACAAAGATCACAGCGGCTTGGGCCCACTGTCACAGAGGATGTGAATGAAGTGACTAGACCCAGAAGTTTGAACAGAACGATATTTTCCCCCCACGAAAAAAACAAACTACTAAATAGAGTGGGTAGATATACAAATTTATCTACGATCAGACATAACGTTTAGCTATAGCTACCGTTATAGCTATCGGTATAAATTGAACTCAGCCGCACATACTATGGACTTTCAGAGCCAGTACAACAACAACAATCTCTAGTGAGTCACAGCTTTTTTTAGCATTCTGGCTTCTTCATGCAGTTCCCATCGGGATACAACTTTCGGAAGCTGTCGATGAGCACTGGATCCAAAAGACGAACGCCTTCCACTTGGTTTCCGAGGGTAATCCAGTTCGGCTGAATGTTGTGTGGCCGGCCAAACAGCTCAATTTTTCTTGTGCCGGGAGATAATCTCTCGATGATCCCGTATATCTCGTCTGGTTTATGGCTTGTGGCGCGGACCTCAGCAACAATCACGTCGCAGTCCAGACCTCGATTGATCCCCTTGGCATCTCCCTTCACGCCGACGAGGCAGTGCTCCTTGCCGTGATTGAGCCAGTGGCCTGTCCGCCCTGTACGTATTATGCGCTGGAGCTGATTCGTCTTCACCCATATTATCTCATCACACCTCTCGTAGCCCCAGAGCTGGAGACACTCCCTGCCCAGTTCCATGGCGCGTCCGGTCACCCACAGGAAGATAAGCCCGTCATCCTGCAGGCTCGGGATGTTCAGGTGCCTCATCTCGTCGTCTGACATGGTCCCATAGGGCAATTCCATGTGGATATCCCATGGTGGGTCCGCCATGACCACGGAGAACTTCCCGAGTATTGTCATGTCGAAATAACGCAGATCGCACTGTATCCACTGGGGCGGGAATAGGACGGGCAAGTTACCGTCGTGGGGGATCTTGGAGTCACTCTTTTCGATTTTCATGGGTTTCGAAGAGTAAATGGCGGAGGAATAATCGACTTCGTAGTGAACGTACTTGCATGTGTCCATGTGGAAACACGTGTTCAGGAACGAGCAGTCGCCAAGGGACTCGTCCGTGTGCTTCTGGATGATTTTGCGGAAGTGGAGCTTGCTGCAGGGTTTCCTCCTGCTGAGGTCTTTGGTGCACTCCTCCTTCGTGCCATGCGGGCAGAACTCTTGGACCTGAGCGCCACCCTGTGAACGGAACTGTTCCACCAACGACCTTTCTTTGGCGGTCGGCTTACAGAGAAGTTCCAGGATCTCTTCCCCTTTTTTCTTGGACTCTTTCTCGCGGGCGGATTCCAGAGTCAACAAGCTCTCAAGAGAATCGTCGCTGCTCTTCTTGTGCCTCACAACATCCTTCTTCTCCCGTTTCAAAAGTACGACTTTATCAGATTTGCAGTCATCGACGGGTGAATGTTTCCTCTTGGAAGGGTTCTGCAATCCTGTGGCTACCTTATTCTGAGGGAACGAATCATTCACCACAGCCTGAAGTTTCGTATGTTCAGCCGAGGACACGAGAAGGCACTTCGCCCCCTCTGGAGTGAAGCTCTCGGAAACGGAGATGAGTTCCTGAATCGCGAATTTCTGCAACAAGTTCTCCACGCACGTGTGAGCGACGTCCCTCCCCAGGTCTTTCGTGATCTTCGATGCCAGGGTCCTGGAATTGGTTGGTATGTTGATCGCATCGCACAAGCACCACAGGAGCTTCTCCTCTACATCCGGGTCCGTCGAATTATCGGGAGTCCCTGCGACTTCTTCTTTCGGTGCCTGGTTCGGAACGGGACTGTCGCTCCGGGGGCTGCCGGCTCCCGGGGCATCGTTCGTGATCCCGAGCACGAGGCCTTCCCTCTCCTTCTTGCGTCGCTGCAGCCTTTCCCTCAGGCTGCTCTGCCTGGACTTGAACGCTTGAATATCATTCCACGTGTCTGACATCTTGCGCACCTATGAACAATTTAATGAGAAATGATTAGTTCTTTATATCGATACATTTATGTAAGAATTCATTTTTTTTAATGCATAGCTGCCAACTTTTGAAAATGAAAATTCTGGAGATTTTCGCGCACACCCGTATTTTATGCTAAAACCACTCCCTAATAAATACAATAGGGATTTTTCCAAATAAAATAGGGATTTTCCAAATATAAAAGTTAGAGCGTAGGGAATAAAATCCCTACTCAAAAACTGAAGTCAAATTAAAATAGGGATTTTACACACATGGAAGTTAAACCCTTGGGAATAAAATTCCTACGCAAAAAACAAGTGAAATTGGAGGTCAAAACTTCAATGATGTAAAAATAAATATTGTGTTCAATCAGAAACGCTGTGAACAAACATTCGGCGCGAATGACCCCAAAATCATTGGAAGATGAAGGAAAACACCGTCAATTTTTGAAGAACACTGACTTTTTGTGACACTTGCTTGATGTTTTTTTTTTAATTTCACGAGTGATGATGGTAGTCTTTCCATGCCCGATGTTTATGTCCATAACACAACTTGTACAAAAAGGAAAAGTCGGCCCTCTTCTGGAACGTTTGATGAAAGGAAATTCATCGGAATAAGTATCTTTAAAATAGATTAAATATGTTTTTGCTTATCAGTATTCGTGTTTTGTTATATCGCACGTTATAACAAAAGAAATTTTGACCACATGCGCGTGACTATAATCTTCAATTATTATCCAGGACTATTGGCTGCTAAGTCATTTCCCTGCACGATAAGACAAACAACTTTCTTGTTACCATCAGAGGGTTTGTAAAACTTCCTTAAAAAGGGAATTTCCCCATTTACGACGTGTGACGTCATTTCGAAAGGAAAAAAAAGATGCCCCACAAGAAATTCCTTAGGGATTGTTTTCATAAGCGGGGATTTTTTTTTAATGAAGTAGGGAATTTTAAGGGACAATTAGGGATTTTTGTGATTTTCGTAAAAATTCGGGAGATTTAAGAACTTTTCGGGATGTCGAGCGATGAAGGTAAAATTCGGGAGATTCCCGAAAAATTCGGGAGACTTGGCAGCTATGTTAATGGATCAATTTCTAAACAAGGAGTGATTTCATAAGATTCGGCCACCCACAACTTGAATAGTGTAACGGTGGATCGAATGAAAACGGAACAGTGGTTATAATTTGGTTTACTTTTGTACAATTAAGCCAATATAGGTGTATACAAGTACAGAGGTAAGGAAAGTAACTTCCCTACTACCTACTTGTTGCCTTACAACCCCCTACTTGGGGGAAATGAACTTGCCCAAGGCAGTCACTCAGAAGCATGTGATGACGTACTGGCGGTCGTCCAACAAGCAATCGGTCTGTTTCTTTCATCTACATCTGTGGAATATTTGGGAGTAAAGAAGAGCAATGTGACGTTTTTTGTTTCGTAGAGGCAGAAGGAGGTTGAAGTTCGCGAAGTGGATTGGCGAACGAAGGCGGTGTAAGCTGAACACTCCACTGTTTCGACTCGTGTACAGGACTGCCACAAGTGCTTCCCAGAGGGACGGGGAATGTGAATGATGATAATATGCGACCTCGTCAAGGTCACCTCGCCATCATGGACACTTTGGGTGAAAGGAGCCTACCAGATAATCATCCCAAGCAAACGACGTACCATGAAAAACATCACCAAGAAGGTGGGAGTGATTTTCTGTTCCATTCATTGCAGAGAAACTTTGCCACTGTGGACAGATCTAGTGTTCGCTGTTTGTAGGGATGATTTTACAAGTTGCTAAAAATCAGTCTCTGTGAATTAGAGGGACCATTACGTCCCAGGGTTTTTCCTTCTTCCGGACTTCTCTGAAAAAAAAGTTTGGGTCTTTCCCATTTTTTCAATGTTTTCTCGAACTTGTTATTTAATCATAACTGTTGATACAGGTAATTTTCAACGGATTGATTGGATATAATATTATCATAGAGAAGTTTCGAAAATTTCATAAGTTACAACATTTTGCTTGGGAGGTGATCACCCTCCCCTTCCATAGATCCGCGCCTGTCCACCACAGGTATGTGAGTGCACAGTGGAATCGCTTGTGCAAGTGCATGTTCAGTGTACACTGCCTTCGCTCGCATTGATGCATTTTGTGAACTTTAACTCCTTCTGCCACTAAACACAACGAATAACACCCTGTTGCTTTTCTTCATTAGCAGCACTCAGCAGACACAGATGAAAAAAATAAAAAAAACAACCAATTGCTTGCCCGACGATATTGTTGGCCGACTGCCAGTACATATCACATGCTTCTGAGTAATTACCTAGGAAAAGTCCATCCCGCAGAAGGTGAGGAGCCGCCTGCCCTCTCTACCTCTAGAAACAAATGTCACCTCACTCATACAATAAATCAAGTCATATGATGAAGGGTCATTCAAGTATTACATCAGCGCCGATGGGGGAGAGGGGGATCGGATGATGTTTATATCATCAGCCAACCTTTGTAAACCTTTGGTGCGGGTGATTTGAGTGATGTGGAACTGCACTGCACGCTGCTTAAGTGCTCCAAAACTGTGCCACATGTTACTCAAGGGATCCCTAAATGTGCCGCGGACCGCTTAAGTGTTCTGGAACTGTGCAGCAGGTCACTCAAGTGGTAATCTGTGGTAAATGTGTTGCTTAGTTCATTTTTACAAAATTAGGTTTGAGGTGGCTGGCCACATCAGGTAACCCTGAGGGCACACACACTTCCACAACTGGGCTAACAGAAACTGCTGGCGGAACCCTAACTTGATTCAATAATTGTTGAACATCCACATCTTTGTAACTAATACATGTGCACTCTCAGATTAGACACACAGCAGTGACGTCCGTTCTCTTGTTCTGTCATACATAAACCCATAGACACATTTCTGCGCAAAGACAGGCATCTTCAGCTGCGAACGAAGCCGAGGCGAGCATTTTCAGATTTGAATGGAGTGAGGGCATGCATCTTCAGCTCTGACTGACCCGAGGCAGGTATCTTCAGCTGCAAATGAACCGAGGCAAGTATCTTCAGCTGCAAATGAGCTGAGGCAGGTACCTTTCAGTTCCGAATGAGCCGAGGCAGACATATTCCGCTGTAAATGGAGGGGAGGAAGAAATCTCCCGCTGCAAACAGAACAGAGGCAGATATCTTCAGCTTCAAATAGGGTGATGTGTCAGAGAAGCGACTTACTATGTAGGCGCATTGAATTGTCCAGCATTTTACGGGACAAACAAATTTCCTCCATAGCATTTGGCTCTTGGGAGGGGCGATCACTCAGCTCTGGATCCGCGCTTGCCCTACAAATAGTACCAAATCCTGTCTGCCTTCAAAAAAAAAAACAAACCAGTAGCTACCAAATATAGGGAGCAACTGTTTTCATTAAAGAGGCTTCCTGGACGTCAGTGCCGAGATGAGCTTCGGAAAGGAACTTTGCTTGTCTCCGCCGGGAACCAAACTCAGGTCATCTTGCTGTCCGGACTGCACGGTGACCTGGGTTTGGTTCCCGGCGGAGACAAGCAACGTTTCTTTCCGAAGCTCATCTCGGCACTGACGTCCAGGAAGCCTCTTTCTTTGATGTCACTGATGAAGCCTCTTTTCTTGAGCTGAGGGAAAAAAAAAACTCTTTCAATTGTTTCGGTGACATATTTTTTGTTTTCCTTCACTGATTCAAACATCCTACCTTGCGTTGTGGAACTTCTTAGAGAGAAAATGGCTTCGGAAATGCAAGAATTTATTTCATTCCGCCAAGGATTACGAGCACATTCAAGAGAAGCTTAATACGGAAGCCAAATCTCGTCTGATCCGAGTGCCGACAGATATTTTTTGTTGACATGGAAGGGGTGTTGCCAGATCTTTTTACGAAAAAAAAAATCATAAAAGAATGAAAAATGAGTCATGCTTATGGTGACCATACGTCCCGTATTCCCCGGGACAGTCCCGGTATTTTCTGTATTTTTGGCCGTCCTGACTTTTTGGCAAAAGTGTCCCGGTTTTTCCCGTATTTTACACGAAGCCTACTTGAATTTTTATTCCTTATTGAAGTCAAAGATTGAAATTATTTTTCAACTAATAAACTATATTATGATAATTACAACCATAAATGAGAATATTTATCTCCCACATTTGCCTTGGTGAACGCTTTTCTCGTGAAATTCATTTTAATGCACTGCAATTTGCAGTAACGCTTCATTTCCCACCATTGTGATTTTTCCGTAATTTTAACAATATTGGGCAACTTTGCTCATTTTTGGCGATAATTGGCGATGTCCCGTATTTTCCCGTATTTGGAATCTCAATATCCCGTATTTCTCTCGAGGAAATATGGTCAGCCTTGTCATGCGACGTCACAAACTTGCTTCCCGGACAGAGTTGCCAAATCCTTAAAAATTTTCCAGACAAAATCACCTTCAAAAACAGCCGAAAAGTAGCCCGAAATATTTGAACTCTTGTGCTGCTATCTACAAATTAACATCTGAACTAGAGTTGGACCGTACTCTAAAATAGGTAAGGGGCTGTTCAAGTATTACGTCAGCAATTTTTCAGCCATTTTTGGCCCCCCCCTTGTCAGCAAAATTTCGTCATTTCTGTCCCTTCCTATCACATGTTGGTGGGATCAGAGACTGTACGCGGGGAGGGGGACATAAGGGGGCTCCTGCCCCCCCCCCCAAACGATAAAAAGATAATTTTTTTATGCAAAAAATATATTTTTTTAAATCAAGAAAAATACCGTTATATGTTGTTATAATCAATTTCTGTTAATTTCAATGCTATTTGAAAGCTAAGAACTCGAAAATTCTTTTTAAGAAATTCATTGCGACTCAACCTCTAAGCCAGTGATTCCCGCCCACGTGGGGGGGGGGGTGGCGATGGAATGTTCCAGGGGGCGGTAGAAGCTACGGGTATAGCATAGGATTTTATGGGTTTGATTGCGTTGGGGAACGCTGGGAGAAAAAAATTTCTGAATAAGGGGGCGATGGGATAAAAAAAAGTGGGGAAGTATGCTCTAAGTCATACATGGTAAACCCTTGTCCCGCGGACTAAATATTGGCCCCGGGGGTTATCTGATGTGGCCTACCCCCTCAAACCTAATTTTGTAAAAATGAACTAAGCGGCACATTCAGAGATCACTTAAGTGACAGTTGACGCAGTTCCAGAGCACTTAAGCGACCCCCAGAGCGGCTTCTACATCACTCCAGTTACCCCCGGCGCATTCCCAGATTACATAAGTGATCCGCGGGCATAATTACGGATCACTTTAATGATGCGTGGCACAGTTCGAGAGTACTTAAGTGGCCCAAACACATTTCTAGATCACTTGAAGGATCCACGAAACGTTCAGAGATCACTAAAGTGGCTCTCTAGTGGACTCATCAATAGGGAGAATGTTAGTTCAGGTGCCCACAAACCACAGTTCAGGATGCCATTAAGAATACTTCCCGTTTTCATAAAGGGTGGTTGATGACGTAAGCATCATTCACCCTCCCCCCGTCATCAAATCGGAAACCGTTCCCCCCCCCCCATCGATTCTGACGTAATACTTGAATGACCTCTAATAGATGGTCCTCGATAGCAAATATTTTACGGACTAAGGTCTCTATATTTGGTTGGTGGTTTTTAGTTGGTTAATTAATGTGATTTCAGTTAATTGTCATATAGTGAAACCTCCCTACACCGATACTCGATATAACGATAAATCCCTCTACGACGATATTTTTCAAGTCTTGTTTGAAAATGTCTATACTCTGGAAGGGTCCAGGAGGGCGGTAGAAGCTTAGGGTTTAGTATAGGATCCTATGGATTGACTTGAGTGGGGTGGGGGGGGGGGCGATGATAAGAAATTTTTGAAGAAGGGGGGCAATGGAACAAAAGTGCCAAAAGTAGACTTTTGGCATGATCATGGATACATCTTAATATTGCTGCACTTCGCCTGGTAAAAGTAGGTCCCACACGATATCAAGAGGTACCCCATGATTTTTGGCACTTCAGCACTCCAGTCATGGGGTAGCTCTTAATATCGTGTGGGACCACCTTTTACCCAGCCAAGTGCAGCAATGTTGAGAGGTATCCCATGACTTTTGTCACTTCAGCGTAGGTGCCGACTAGTGCCGTCTTAATGCATGGGCCCATCCGAGGGCCTCAAGAGAAAATGGCTTCTCATAACAATGAGATCTGGTAAAAATTTTTTTAGAATTCACCAGACATGACGACATGAAGAAAACATCGAGAGGGGCCGTTAGTTGCTGGTCGTCCCGTTTTTACGGGACTTGAGTCTGCACGCAGGAGGTGTGCGTGGCATTGTATATTCATTAATTATTTGAGGTGGGGCTCAGCCCCTCCCCACTCACAAAATTTATTGGAGGGGCTGAACTAGCTAGGTTCCGGCGTCCATCACTCTAATGTTAAACTGCTACCTATCGATACTGTATAACGAGATATAATCCCCCTACAACAATATTTTTTTTTTCTTTTCGAGTAGAGTATCGTTGTATTGAGGTTTCGCTGTAAATAGTGAGGAAAGTAATTGGAACCAAAAAATTAATTAATTAATTTTAATTTACCGGTACGCGGGTCTGATAACGGTTTGGAACCAACGCTGATATGAAAGAAAGATATAGATATATTCAACCACGAACACTGTTGGCGAAAACCGTCACCCACCAAAGCCAAATATTTGCCGCCGAACTTCTATCAAACCAGCCCAATTTGGCGGGAAAACCACTAGCAACTCTGGTAGCAGACGAATCAGCTTTTTATATACCGTTCCGAATGACTC
Source organism: Pholcus phalangioides (assembly GCF_987345545.1). NCBI lineage: Eukaryota > Metazoa > Arthropoda > Arachnida > Araneae > Pholcidae > Pholcus > Pholcus phalangioides. The sequence continues at coordinate 5,928,536 of NW_028301613.1, read as the reverse complement.
CAATTTTACCAACGCCATATTCGAGATGGGCCAGGAGGTCTCGTTACAATGGCATTTGGTGCTATGATTTTAGAGAGTATGTATATAAATTACAGTAGAGTAACATAGTGGAGTAATCGGGGAGGGGGAGGAGCAGGTGGCTCTGGTGTTCCCGGACGCCTTCTTTCTTTCAAACCGAGCACAACTCCGGTCTATCGCCATGAGTATTTTACTGCCTAGTGAGTTGTGCCAGAAGTGTGAGTGTGTGTGTACCTAACAGAGTCTGAGCGCGTAGATGGTGTTGTGCGTGTGTGTGTGAATTTTTAGTACTGCCATCTATATTTTGAATTGTGAGTGAAGTGAAATGATTGAATATTTGTAGCGTTGTAGGGCTTTTGCTTATAACGGGAAGATCGACTCGAAGTTGGGAACCACAGAAAACTAACTTCAGCCAACCACTACTGTGGTGCCGGTGGAGGGGGGGGGGTGGTTCCAGCCCAGGTTCTCGCTATGTGAGTCCGTCACTATGACCACTCAAAAACCACAACGGCTGCCCCGTGTGACCTAGCGCCCAGGACGCCACGAATTCACTTTTTAACCATTTTTTCAACATCACACAGGGACGCCGAACTACGCGCTTGTCCCAGGTTACCCAGGTTATCAAGTATATAGTTACTATGCATATACATATATATATATATATAAGAAGGAGCACCAGAATATCACTTCGCACGGAGACCTGCCGCGTAATGCTGTTAAGATGGACATGCACTCAGGGCATGACATGACACCAGGGGGGGGGGGACTCTTTATGACAAGGATCAAAGATGTTTAGTTAGTCGGTGAATACATTTATTATATTTTGCACTCCCCCACATACAAGGGCGTAGCGAGGGGGGGAGGACTTGGGGGTCTGGCCCCCCCCCCTCCCCCCGAAATGTGAGAAAATGACCGAAAAATGAAAAAAGAGATGGCTAAATCTATTGTTCTATCACTTTGGCCCCCCCCCCCAAAACGAAATTTCTGGCTACGCCCCTGCCCCCTCTTACACACCGAAATAAAGGGGTCCTGAACCAAAGCGCCCTTGTCCAGGTGGAAATCAGGCCCTGGCCACATCAGAGACATAGTGTTATGGAGAATGGGAAAAATGGAAGGTGTAGTGTTATTATTTTTGTGATTATTATTTATTATACTCATTCTTCATACACACACACACACACATAAATACTCCCTATTCATGTGTCGCCCACACGTAAAAACAAACACTACAGAGTCACTAATTACTCTTATTAATTATTATATGTTTCAGCGAGGCTGAAAATTGTATTATTTTTTATATATTTTGAAATTGTCAAATCCTCACGTCACACCTGAATTTTCCCATATCATCCAGTATGTGACCCCCCACCTGAAACACCTCCCACACTAATTGATTGCATTAATTAGGAACCCCCCAATGATTAACACTTAAGAAAATTAAATTCCTCTTTTGTCCCACTTAACTCTGTTCGTCGACGCAGCGATTGGTCTCGTTCGACGGGGGATAAAATCAAGGAGTCCGGACAATCCTCCTGTCCACGACTGAAGAAAAGCTCTCCTCCCTCAACCATCCGGGAGGAAGTTGCGAAAGCTGGTATCGCCATGGGTCAGCGACGGGGCCGTGGTCTCACTACCTATCAAGATGCCGAGCTCCAGTTCCAGACATTACCGGTAAACGACTGAAAACGTGACACATCCCGACGAACGGTATCAGCCAGCCACCACCTTGGGTCTACCCGTATAGCACCAGTGAGTGACCCAGTATTCCGACTGCCTTACACCTTATTCACCTCTCCTGAAGAAGTTTTTTGTTTGGTCATCTTCCACCGGGACATCAGCATGGATCAACAACCAGTGCCGAGCCCTAGTTTCTAGATGTCACCAGTGAAGACCGGAAATTCGGCACTTCATCTATGAGCGACCTGTCAGCCACCACCTTGGATCCGTCCGTACCGCTCCAGTGAGTGACACCTGCCTTCAGTCTTCCTGAGAGAATTCGCATTCCACCCGAGAACGAGCTGAGGTCTTCATCCTCCGAGGGACAGTTCGGTAAAGTACCCTAAATTTACCTATCTTCCGGATACCCCCCCGCCCCCCCCCCCACTTTCTTTGTTGGCTCCGTCATCTGACGATAATGCCCAAAATCCTGGATCTTCGCTCAGGGATGCCGCCGTTCGCGGTGTGTCTATGTACAGCATTTAATATCTCTTTGTAATATTCATATTATTCGTTCCATAAGGGGCCCCTAGAACCAATGTTAACGGAACTAACGGAATTAACGGACATCCTTTCATCAACGGACACTTTTCTGATTCCCGGTACCTTAGAATAGGGCTTTAATGTATTTCACTCCCCCCGTTAGCGGACAGTAAAAATCAGTCAAACTCCTAATTTTTTTTCCCCTCGAAACTGTAATTTGTGAATTTTTGTTCATAAATCGAGAATTTATCATATTCAACGGTGATTATGTATAATTACTAGCTCGTATTGGTAAATATGATAAATCGCCAATTAATTGCTTGATTTAAAACTGAACATAACTATGGTCCAGGGGATGGTGTGATTCCGAATGGTACTGTTAGTTTCGTTTGCGCATGTTGGTACGGGTGAAGAAAGCGCCAACATAACTGATAATGTTGTTAAGAACGTTTTTATCTCTCTTCTTCACACTCTTTTCAATTCAATTTATTGCGAAATATGTGTATGTAGTGCACGTACCATGTGCGGGAGAAAATAACTTGAAGTTAAAAAGAAAATTCGAAATTTCTAGCTCCCATTAAAAAGAAGAAAAAACGATTCATTTCTGTGTTTCTTTAATTGAGATTTGTTTCTTTCATAAAATCGCACAGGAAGTCGCCATATTGGATACCTTGTGTGTCCCTCAAAAAAAAAGGGAAAATATCACGTGATCCTAAAAACCTCATAGAATTCATGAATATCTTTACCCTCATTGCGTACGTGGAGTGGAAGAAGATTGTTGAACAAGGTCACTGGGGGGCGGCCTGGGGTAATATACCAGACTAGAAATATCTTTAGTATGGTGTTGCCTGGGCGCCCCCCCCCCCAACCACCCAACAGTAAAAAAGAGGGGCTGCTGGTACCCCAGAGTATCTTTTCGCCCGATGCTGTTTAGAGAGCCTTGAGTTGCCGATATCGAGATCGATACTTTTGCTCAATTCAAGAATTCGCTCCAATAAAATTAAATGTCACGAGTTTACATTAATCTATTAATTCATTTTTTGGCTCTCACGTGTTTTATCTCGAAGAAATATTATCAGCTTTTTTTTTTCTGTGTCCGCCATCTGTCGATAAACTGTTTCGATTCCCACAACACAGATCGCGTCGTTTTCCTTTTCCAGTTTTGACGGTTTCAGTACAGGACGGAAATTATTAAGTGCGTGAGAATCGCATTTCAAAAGATTTCGCAAATCTGCTGCAGGGTAAGTCACACATTGCGCGTTTCTATAAATATACTCTGCTCACATCTCACCTTACACTCGTCAGGGAAAAAGATGCCGTCCCGTTTTTTGTTGTTGTTATATTTCACAATAAGTGAATGCTATTACTTATTTTTCAGGGTGATCCGTATGGGGCCCGATTTATTTTTTTGTTTCTTGATTCGGGAAGAGGATTGTCCAATGCTTTGAACGACTATCACTTGCTTTGATAACCTTTACTCATTTGCATGGTGGTAGTGGGGGGAGGAAGAGCTAGAAAGTAATGACCGATATATATTGTATGCGCATACCAAAGCAGCTTTGCAGAATAAAGCATTAGCATAAAGCAAGCTTTAGCCAGCTTTGGCGCATACTTAGTTGACCTCTGACCTTGACGCGCGAAGGGAGGGTTCATTTTCCAAGGAGAGGAAACTGGGGGAGGGGAAAAAATCGTTAAAATAGCGCATAAGACGCCAACGGAGAATACCAACCTGCTCCTTTTGCCTGCGAACTTTTCACCGAAAGAAGATGAATGGAATCGCCCATCGTAACGTTTCATGACGTAGCCACAGGCCAACTCAGCGTGGGTGTACAATACACAGGGTAGTAAAGAAAGTCGCTAAGCCACATTTTACTGACGAACCCTTGATCCTAGAGGAATACTTTAGGAAAAAGTATCCAAATAACTCGTAGACCTCAGATACGTCATTCATCTTGCAAGGGTAGTTACAGTTATTAAATAATTGACATTTTATAGTCATTGAGGGTAAGTATAGCTATTACAATAAAAAAAACTAACTTTTTACATGGACAGTCAAAATCACAATTAGAAAGTTGTTGCCCTGTGTCTTCCGAGGTCAACAACAACAAAACAAAAATCCACTTTTGTAGATAGCCATATTGGCTACTTGTATGTCCCTCAATAAAGAGAGAAATATCACGTGACCCAAAACGCCTCATATGAATAAGCGTGTCTAAGGTCTACACGTTATTTTGGTACTTTTCCTAATCGGAAGTATGCCTCTGGTACAGGCATCTTCAACCCGTTACTCGAGACCTAGAGTGCTCGATGCTCGTGTGCGATTTCTTGCTCGCGTGCACTTGATAACCTTTCCAACTAAACACCTTGTACTAATTGCATTCAAGGACTGAAATCATCCTGTTTTCATGTATTCGTAAGTTAAACTTCCCGTAAAGGTGCTCTGCTTTTGATGATGGGTACAGGCAGTGCTCGCGAGTGGAAAAATAGGTTGAAGATCTCTGCTCCATGATCAACGGTTCGCCAGTAAAATGGGGCTTAGCGACTTTCCTTACTAACCTGTATATGCAGGGTGAATACATTATCAACCGCCCAATAAAATTACACGCGTGATTCCTTGTGAAAAACTAATATAGAAAAGGATTTTAAAAATTATACGATCGGACGAATATTAAGGGAGTTATAACGCTTCGAAATTTTGTGACGTATCAGTTTTCTAACGGCCAGTTACGCGCCAAACATCCAACGAAAAAAAATAATAATTCCCCCATGTAGCGGGTTACCGCTAATTGAAAATGAACTGAAATATTCAACCCCGTTATAGAAGCCAAGTTCAATTATTTTCTTCTACGATTGGTGCTTTTCCCCTCTTCGTGAAGAGTGATGTTAACCTTGTTGTTACGTGTTACCTTCGCCCCACTATAATGGAAAATTTATCACCAGATCTTGATTACGCTCAGGGTGGCAGCATTGCTACCAGCTTAAAAATGCCGACTTCGGTGAATTTGGCATGGTTCGAAAGTGACGTCATCAATTTTTAATGGGTTATTACCAGTTAATTATAGGCTGAACCAAGAAACTTTTCACATTTGTGACAAAGTCGGGACAAAGAGAAAACCGTCAGTCCAATACCTTCTAGAGCAGAAGGTGTTCTTGCTCTAGGTGTTGGTCAGTCCCGGAAAATACGGGATGTATGGTCACCCTATTAACATCAATGTGGAAAAGGTGGGGGAATCACAAAACAGCGAGCTCTAGATCCGCTCTGCTAGGGACGTACTTTGAATTCCCTAACCATGAATGATATCGATTGGACCCGTAAACACCTGATTTTCGTTTCTTTTCCAGAACATGAAGACCCAAGGAACTTTCATCATCGGAATCACCACGATTCTGCTTGTTGTTGGTATGTGTGTGTTAATTTTTCCAACAAATATTTTTCGAATAGATTTCGGTTCAGCTTCCTGTTCTCATGTATCTCGTTTTGTTCCTTTTCCTAGTCACCCTGGGTGATGCAGACCGCAGGCGGAGTAAAGAGGGATGGGCGGTGTGCATAGAGGAAGACGTCGACGAGTACCTCGACAAGATCCTGAACAAATCGAGGGAATCGATCCCCGAACCGATGAGGCTCCCACCCAGGAGGGCTTTCGTGGACCTCAGCGAAGGTCGCGTCTGGGGAATGAACGAGATATACAGGTCTGGTCCGGTCAAAGTCGAATGCAAAGACGACGACCAGACGGCCATCATCACCGGAGAGATCACCACCGACGAGATGAAGGTGATTAGCGGTTTCTCGGATTCCCCGGAAACGAGTACCAGCTGTTAGGAGACTTTAACTCGTACGCTTTCTTTTTTTTGTTTGCAGGCCCGGTACACGTGGGAGAAAGAGATCGCGGGCAAGAAACACGAAGGCCTGGTCCTCGTCACCTCGAAAGACTTCCTCGTCAAGTTCCGCCTGGTGATCAACAAGGAGAAAGGTTCCCACCCGAACATGGAAGAGTTCAAGATCCAGCGCTTCAAGAACGTCAAGGTCGAAATGACGGGGATGGGACTCCTGTCATGGGCTCTGGGAGAGATAACGACCATGATGTCGGGTGTACTGGAATGGGCGATGAAGAAGTCCATACAGGGCCCCCTCGAAGAGGCCATCCAGAGACAACTCTGGGAAGTGACCCTCTCGTAAATCGAAGCGTGAGTCCGATGATCACTTGGTCACATTCCTTCCAACCAATCCAAGAACCTCCGTTTTCTTCAGTCTGTCGATGACAGACAAAGTATCAAGAATAAAGAATATATGTTTTACTTGCACGGTGGAATCGATTATTTGAATTAAACGTTCCATTCGATTTTGTTTCTCAGTTTTTCGGTTATACAGGGCTTTATGCCTGAGGGCCATCCCCTGGGTTCGAGTTCATCAATTTCCGATTCATTGTCGGTGTCCACGTTTCCCAGCTGGAAGAAGTTTTGCCGTGGCGAGCAGCAAATGCACAAACAAAAACTACACTTACACCAATTCATTATTAGGATAGGATTTTTATCACCTAAAAACCGATAGAATATGCTCCATAAAAAAACGAATTTGTGCCCTAAAAACACTTAAAATATGCCTTTATAAATAGGCTGACCATATTTCCCCGAGGAAATTAGGGGAAATCGAAAATCATTGTCCAAAATGATGCCAAAGGCACACTAAGTTATCAATTGTTGCTATATCACTTAAAAATTGCTAATTATTGCCACACAAAAAACAAAGCAGAGGTAGGTAAAATTATCAATTATTGCTAATATCGTCGAAAAATTGCCAATTGTGAGACATGAAGTTAGTGAAGAGTGAGCTGGGGAAAACAAATCCCTATTCGTAAAAAAAAAAAAAGTCCGTTGTAGTGTGTTCGTAGGTTCTCCGAATAGTGAGCACTCATCACGACAAACTTAAACGGGAATTTATTAATATAAAAAAATTAGAATAAGAACGTATAAGCATTGAAGATGACGATCCTACTCGATCGTTTTTACACACACTTCTCCATATTTTTTATTTTCGAATGTCCACCTCAATTCTCGCGATTTTCGTTCTCCTGAGGCTCATTCCTTCTTTGGCTCTTGAGCCTTAAATACCGTATTGTTACAAGGTTTTAACTGGGAGGCGCACAAACAGAACACTACACCCGTATGATCGCTATTGAGGGGGTTATACAAATTTTGCTTCCCTTCTCCCATCCTACTAATTTTCTTGGCCAATAATTCCTCAAATTCGCCGCTCCTCTGAACTTGCCGCCCTGGATTATAGCCCGCTAAGCCCCCCCCCCCCACTCCCGTAAATACGACCCTGGTTGTAACCAATTCGGAGGGGCAGGGCCCCTAGGTCAGCATCTTCGGCGGACCCCCAAGCTTAACTTTTCACAGGGCCCTTCTAAAGTGAATTTATAAGCTGAATTATAGCATGAATAAAACAAAAAATGATGGCAATTGTCTCGGGCCATCAGCCCCACCCTTATGGGGGGCTGAGCCAAAGGTTTTTGAAGCCTATGATTGCATATAGGCTTCAAGAGGTCGAATTCAGCATCCAAAAAAGCATACATAATTACAGAAATGCTAAAAAAACCCTCGATGAAATAATTTTTAAATTATTGTAACATAATAATTTCAAAATTTATAATTAATGAAAAAATAGTTACAGAGTTATTGAGAATAATTTCACGATGGTCAAGAGAAATTTCAGAACTGTCGAGAGTAATCTCAGAATTGTCAATAGTAATTTCAGAATGGCCAAGAGTAATTTCGGAATTGTTATGAGTAATTTCAGAAAGGTCAAGAGTGATTTCAGAATTGTCACGAGTAATTTCAGAACTGTCAAGAGTAATTTTGGAACTGCCAGAAGTAATCTCAGAAATATCAAAAGTAATTTCAGAACTGTCGAGAGTAATCTCAGAATTGTCAAGAGTATGCCAAGAGCAATTGCGGAACTGCCAAAAGTAATCTCAGAAATATCAAGAGTGATTTCAGAACGGCCCAGAGTAATTTCAGAACAGTCAAGAGTAATTTCAGAATGATCAAGAGTATGCCAACAGCAATTGCGGAACTGCCAAAAGTAATCTCAGAAATATCAAGAGTAATTTCAGCACTGTTAAAAATAATAAATAATTCATGAGAAAATCAAGATTTCGGAAAGAAATGATTTCATAATTAATGAAAAGTAATTTCAGGATTATTGGGACAAATGTCAGATTTAGTGAAAGAAATAATTGATTAAAATAATGAATTTAAAATTTTATTTGAAAATAAATAAAAATTTTATGGAAATCAATTCAGAGCAAGTAAAAGCGTTCAGTAATTTGGGGAACAATGCTTAATAACTGATAATACCACTGCAGGACTTGGTGGCCCGAGGGCTTCATGGAAAGTTCAATTTGGCCCGCAATGTCTGAGAGGTTGAAGACCCCTAGGCTAGAGTGATATCAAAAAATATGGATGAAATGACAAATATTTCTGAAGCAAACCCACACTGCCATGCCCCCCCCCCCCCCCCCACAAAGGACAGGGCTCCAGCTTCAGGACAAAGACAATTGACATCATTTTTTATTGTTTTCTGCAATAAATGTACTATAAAAGGGCATGTGAAAAGTCTGGCTTAGGAGCCCACTAAAGATCCCGGTCTAGGAGTCCTGCTCCAGGATGCGGGGCCCATACATACCACTGCTATTACAAGAGTACACGATGCATCATCTGAACGCTCAACAACGGCTGTCTCAAGAACTTAGTGATAAAGACTATTGCAAATAAAAAAAATAGCTAAAAGTAAATAACCAGAAAGTCATCGGAATGAATTTATTTTAGTGTAACAACAAGATGCAATAAACGGCTAACAACATTCCTCACTATACAAAGATTTACAAGTGTCCACTAAAAAAAAGCAAGGCTAATATGTGTGTTCTCCTATCAACTAGTTGATTTCGCTTCCCACTCCGAATGATTCACATCGTAGTCCCTCATCCTATACCACAAGTTCAGCCACACGCCATAGATCCCGATATCGACTATTCTCTCGTAGAACGTCAAATACTTTGGCCTCAGATAAGTGCATCGTGCGGCGTACACCTGACACTCTGGATTATAGTCTTCGAGTACGATGAGCGAAAACAGTATCAAATTTATGTGCCTCAACAGACCTTCGTTTTCACATTTTGAAAGGAACTTCACTTGCGATTCCGAGAATGGATTTCGGATGGATGAGTTGACGAAAATCAAGTCGTTGGTGTAACGGACCACAGAGTTGTGGAAAGAGTCTTCTTCAGGGTTGTTCTTTATCGCTCCATACAGAAACGCTAAACCTGAAAGAATAATAATATTGAAAAAAAAAATTGTAATCTATTAATAACTCACAAAGAGCAAAACCAAATACTTCGAAAAAGGGTTCCGGTCCTTTCTCGTTGTTGGCAAAAACCTTATAATTTAGAATAGCATGATTCGATACCATACGTACAAATTTCCCGGAGGAATAGGTATCTCAAAGACGGATCAGATTTATCACATAACAATACAGCTGGGTTAGAAACATTCGTCATGGGATAGAAAACATTGTTGGGGGTTCAGTGTGCGTTTCTGACCCTGCATTCGTATGTGATTCTGATCTGTCTTTGAGTAACCTACTCATCCGCCCAGAAGTTAGTATGCATGGTAGTGAATCAAAATCCTGTATACAAAGGTAAGAATCAAATTCAAAACTTTTTTTTCAGGGAATGGCAATAGTATCCTGAATGAATGCCAGAACTCTGCTACCAGACTTATCTCGTTGCCAACATCTCTTTCAATTCAGCCTTTGTCAGGGGGGGCATAAGTGGGACAGTGGTAAGATGTGCTCATCTACCACCGTGGAGGCTTTATCTTTAAAAAAAGTAACGATAAACCAGGGATTGACAAATCCCAGGTCGCTGCGACAATTAAAAAAAATCAGTATTGGTAGTTGAAATTTTTAGAGTTTAACTACTACTCGGCCATCCCCATAAAATACAACCTGTTTTTGCTTCTACCAACTCCTTTAAATGCAGCTTATATAGGCACAGATAGACATGAAAGTCTGGAGGGGGAAACACGATGATGATTGCTGGGGTGGGGGGTGCTTGCATGATGATAATGATGTCAGTTTGTATACGCCCATATACATTAGATCACTTGGCTCTGTTTTTGACACCAGGGGGTTGGGAAAACCCCTGTACATATCTCCACAGCAGCAGAGACACTGCTTCTTTCCTCATACCATAGAGTCACTGGAACAAACGCCTTAGCTCTATGGTTGATTCTCCCATGATCACCAGTTTCTTGTGCAATATTGAACAATATCTGCGTCGCATTCAACCTATTCTCTAGTATAAGCCCTAGCAAGGCCAACAATATTGTATAAATAAATACATTTTTTAGTCGCCATGGAGACCTGGGGTTTGTCAACTCTTGTACTATGTCCGAGGAAAAATTGGGAAAAAACCCCAATATTTTGGATTATTTTTTTCTAGAAAAAAAGATATGCTTGGCTGCTAAAATATTCGGCTGACGCCTAGATTTTTTTCCCCAAATTTGTCACAATGCCCTGTTATACACAGCTTCGCTCTGCTCGAAAAGTGTTTCACACCCAGTAGCATTCACCAGCGATTGACAAATCCCAGGTTGTCGACTAAGAAATTGGTTATTGGCATCTAAAATTTCCCGTGCAGTTACTAAATTAGAATCTGAGGACAAAATACGAAAATTCTGGCATTTATATCAGCGTAGCTAGCTGCGAATACAGAAGTCAATCTCACCCCGTCCTGGAAAAGTCAATAATTTTTTTTTTGTGGGGGAAAAATATTCCGCACCTGAAAAAATTGTTCTGGCACCTAGATCTTGTTACGATTTGTCATGCCCTGCGATAAACTATCATAGTATACAAGATGCAAATCTGTGTAGAGTCCACATTAACAATGTGGAAACAGTTTACTCACCCGATGTAACGATGGCAGCTTTGAGAGGTCTCTTCTTAGCTCCTCCAACAACATCAGCTGCGACAGTTTTGTAATCCAGAAATGCATAGTACCAGAAATTTCCTACAGCGAAAGATAAATGTCAAAACTGCGGTTCAAATTCATTAAAAATAAAAAATCACTTTCTGCCAGCAATTAATATAGCGACTAGAATGAAGTTCATGCCTTTCGTGCTGTATTTGCCATGTTCCAGGCTTCTTTGAAGCAGACGTTTCATTCGCTACGGCTAAGTTCAGAGCAGTTTTCCAACAAGCGAGGAGACGGAACAACCTCCTTGGATGACCATTATCCGCTGAACTTTTTCTGGAGACACAGAAGGATAGATCACATCATTGTGAGTCGATGTTGATAGGAACGCAGCGGCTTCTGATTGGGTGGGTGGGAATCGGAGTCTTAAAAATTCAATCAGAAGCTGCCACGTCTCAATTAACAGACACGTCATTTGCTCTTCATGACAATGACAAGATTGCAGGCCAGCAACTAGATACTTTGTCACACGGGGCAAACCAACATTTTGGCACCCCTCGCACCTGAAAAAGTTAGGGAAAATATCCCCTTTAGGAACCCCTTTTGCAGTTGAAGGGTGAGTTCGCTGCGCCCGAGGCACCAGAGCAGCCAGCTCCCCGCCCAGCGAGATTGATCCTTCAGCAAAAGCATCAATGAATAACGGTCATCCAAAGAGGTCGTTTCATCTCCTTGCTTTTCGAAAACTGCACTGAAGATGTTCACCACAGAGAGAGAGAAGTGGACGAAACATCTGCTTCAAAAAGTCCGGAACGCGGCAAAACAGCACAAAAGGTATGAACTTCATTATAAACGCTGACATTCTCTATCACTTTTCAATAACAACTATACACTGAATATTCGAGGTCTTGTCAATGTGGGATCTGTAAAATTTGCCTCTGACGTATCGCCCCGGACATTGAGCCTGCCCTGGTCCAGCACCTCCTAGAGATAGAAGGGCTCCACACACTGCTCGTAACGTCAGAAAGTAGTCTATTTTCCCTCAGAATATTCAGGGAAAAAATTCCCTGCCTATGCCAGTATCATCGTTGTGTGCCCGAGTGGCATGGTGGTAAGATGCTCGTCTACCATCGTGAAGGTTGTTGTCAGGGTCCCTAATCCAAACCCAAGGGAGGATATAGGTAAGATATTTTCCCTAACGAACTCGAGGCGACCACCGATAGACAGCACCTTCACTTCCAACTCATCTCACTAATGGCAGTAAATTGCAATATAGCGATATGGCCAGAGTTGATGTTTGGTTAAGTAGTATCATCGTTGTGCAGAAAAGAAATGATCGGGCTCAGAATTGGCTAATTCTATGCATGTGCGGAGATACGGAGCCCCCCCCCCCCCAGCAATAATGACCTTGCCCCCCCCAGACTACCAAGTCAATGTCCGCCTATGATTCTATGCATCACATCCAATCACTATGCAGTATTTGCGAGCCAATCAGGAAGATTCTCCGCCAAAATAAGAAACAAAATAGGATGCTGTGGTTCAAAATGTGGCAAACTTGTTATGTAGCCCTAATGATGTAACAAATGAACTTGTCAACCCGTGCAGAGGCAGCACGAGTGGTTGGCTGACTATTATCTAGAAAATTTCTATCGTTATTATTACGCTTGTTAGTTTCTGTCATTGTAAAAAATTGTTTTCTACATTGGCGATTTTTGTTTTCTTTTTGGCGACCGTAGCATCAGTTCCGCGGCGTCAGGCCACCGGACCAGTTTGGTGCCGACAAAAAAAAAAACGGCAGAAGGGATTATACTATAGCTCTTATTTTTGTCACTGATTTCTTCGTACTCCTACAGTGGTTCAGTATTTCTGCAATCGGTCACGATATTAGCACCCACCGTGAGGCCGATCCCGTCACCGATTTCTTCGTCCTCGCAAAGTGATTCAATATTTCTGCAATCGGTGACAGTATTAGCACCCACCGTGAGGCCCATTCCGTCACCGATTTTTTGGTTACTCGCAAAGTGATTCAATATATTTCTGCAATCGGTGACGGTATTAACACCCACCGTGAGGCCGATTCCGTCACCGATTTCTTGGTTACTCGCAAAGTGATTCAATATATTTCTGTCCACTCACCCCATCTCTTGAATCTCTCGTTCTTCCAATCATCGGGCTTCTTGACGCTCTGCAAGAAACTCAAAACCTTCGGGTTCTTCGGTGCGAGAGAGCGGACCCTTTGACGAAACAAATTCATCTTTGTAAACAGGGCAGCAACGGGCCACCTTAGAAAAAAAAATGTAAACAAGGCCTGCCGTGTTGCCATAATTCGAGAGATAAATCCTACATCCCTGTGGTGATTTGTTGACCATATTATTGATAATTCACATGGCATTTAAAAAAAAATTCGTGTTGTTCACTTCTTTTCACGGAAGCTCATTTGGGTTTGTAATGAGCGGACCATATTTTCTCGAGAAAGTACGGTAAATACGGGACATCGACAATTATCGCCAAAAATCACTCTTTGACCTCTCCTTCGACATTATGGGGGGGGGGGGTGCCAAAATGCGTGCTTGCCTAGCATCTAGTAGCGGCTCTACTCCCGGGAAAAGTGGCAGCAAATTTTAACCAGATCTAATTTTGAGCAAGCCTAGGCCACCCCCAGATTAGCCTACCCCAGTAGCACGACGATATCGTTAGGATGTCGTGCCGACACTGGTCTAACGTCGAAAAGAGGTCGAAAATTTTTACGTATCCGATATTGAACGATATAGTAAAAATGTATTCACTCAATTTAAACACCAAAATATCTTTTTTTTTCGCTAAAATAGTTTTATTCTAATTTTTACAGCATTTCGTTTCCCCCGTTGAAAAGTCTCGCCACAGAGAGCAAAAGGCCTACAAACGATGCAAGTATTCAACCATTACACATCATTCACTTCACTCTTGAAACATAGATGGCAGCACTGAAAAATCAGACAACACTAGATGCGCAGTCAGACTGTTAGGTACACACACTCACACTTCCTGCACTATAGGTAGTAAATTGCTCATGTGGATAGACCTCAGTTGTATTCAATTTTGAAAGGGCAAAAAAGCATTTTGCTTTGAAAAAGGATATCTTGTATGATAATTAGTTTCTTTTTAAATAATCCAAATTTCTCTATCGACAAATTTCTCAAGTCGACAAATGTATGCCATTTCTACGTCGAACGGTATCGAAATCTGTATGTCGTTCTATATCGGTGTGCTACTGGGGTTAAAGACGGCACTCACTGCCCACATTGCTCATGGTGCTTATTGATAAAGCTCGGCAGCAAAGGACTTACAGAACCATGAATTCAGTTTGGAAGGTATTCTGGCCAGATTGTTTTGCAGGCAGAAATTTCGAAGGCACAGTAACACACCGATATGGAACGACGTAGAGATTTCGATACCGTTCGACGTAGGAATGGTCGACATACATTTGTCGACGTAGTTCGAGGATGGGCGGAGATACGGTGGCAGGAGGTCATTGCCCCCCCCCCTCCAGCATCAAAGGTGAAGTCGACTGATCTAATGCATATATGAATAGATGAATTGACATCATCATCATCATTTTGCCCCAGACTTCCAAGTCTATCTCCGCCTATGAGTTCGACATAGAGAGAAATTTGGATTATTTCAAAAGAGACTAATTATCGTACAAGATAATCCCCTTCGAAATGAAATGCTGTAAAACGCTTACTTAGGAAGGGGGTAATGTAAGGTTTTCCCCCATCGGAAAGAGGCATGATGGGATTAGAAAGCGTGAGAAAGGCCCTCGAGCGGAGAAGAGAAAAGAAGTTTAGTGTGTTTTCAGTTATATATAGTTAGAGAGTGGCTTCTGTGAACTCAGAAAGTAATTTCAAAGGCTCGCTGTAAGCGAGAAGGACGTGTTAATAGTATAATATTTATTGTGAAAAATTATGATTAAACCAAGTATATCCATAAAATTGATTTTCTGTCTGTCTGTGTGTATGTATCTACAATTTTAGATCGATCGTCACCAAATTTTGCATATATGCTAAATGGGACCCGACTTGAACGATAGGCTAATTTAAAATTTCGTCAGAGCAGGGCAAATGCCCCAAATGGGCAAAAAACCGTAGGGCAACAATGGTTTTTGGGCCTCAACAATCACTTTCCGAACGTTTACTTTGGTTACCGCGGTTCCCTAGCAATGCGTTTAAGACGTGTACATGCCTTTACAATGGTTTGTCACTTCTTCAACGCTGTCAGTATATGTATAATATTTATGCCTTTATAATGGTTTGCCACATTTTCAATTCTCCCAGTAATGAGGTTTTTTGAATGACGTCATAATCATCATCAGCATCGCTTTGAGGGTCAGGAAAAGGATGATCCTCATAGAAATCAGTGTTAAAATTGCCGATTTTAATGTAGAAATGCGGAAATTTGGTGGGGTTTTCTGACACATCAATAATTTTAAAAATTTATTAAATACTCGATTTTTGAAATATTAAGTTTCTGGGCTTAGAGATATACGAAGCCCAGGAGATAAAATATGAATTAATTAACCGGACCTACTTTCGAGTTGGATATCCATGCAATAACATTGATTTCAACTTTTTATTTATGTCTTCTCAAGCATGAAAATTAATGCCTCCGTATTGTCTTTTAATTATTCAAGTGCATAAATTCATGTGGGTTAGGATATTTAAAATTAATTATGGGCCCGTATAAAATATTGAAGAAATTCCATAGCTTTAACTAAGTATTTTTGTAAGCTGAAACAGGCAGATGGATAACTTGAAGGTCAGGGGGGGGGGGGAATCGAAATACCTAGAGCGCTCTTAAAAGAGGAAAAAAAATATATATTCATTTCTACGTTTCCTTAAATCTAGATTTGTTTATTTCATGAGTCGCGCAGGAAGTCGCCATATTGGTTAACTTAGACACGGCTTGCATGTCCCTCAAAGAAAGAAGGAGATATCACGTGATCTCCAAAAAGCTTCATTGAAGAAAACCCCGAGCAACGCCGGGTAATACAGCTAGTTATATATAAAAGTGGCAGTGTGCTTGTGGCCAATCAATCATCGAAAACGAAACTGACATTGAACACCTTTAATTTGGTTCGTAAAAAAACTTTTTACGATTAGCCATGTAATAAAAACATTAATCTTGAGCGTCTATATCTTCAATATTTTTTCGTAATACACGAATTTCAAATCGGGTGATTCTTTTTGAAACACCCTGTATTTGTTCAGCAATAACCGGCTAAATTCGGTTAGTTTTTAAACAGAAATTATTGATGTTTTTGAGTTGAAAAGAGAAGAAAAGCCAATCCACACATACATTCATGTAAAACACATTCATATTTTATACCAATTACAGCGAATAAATTCTCCGGTGATTATGTGCAACATGAAGTTATCGGTAAGAAAAACAAAAATAAATATGAAGACACACATTTCGCATATTTACATGTCATTCTGAGGCACTCCCCCCCCCCCCACCTGAAAAACACAAGTAGTCCTGTGGTCCCTCGCCTCGACAAAAACAGCAACAACAAAAAAACACGTTAAGCCGGATCCACACCAGCAGCGCAACGCAGCTTCGACTCGCGGTCGTGGCTATCACAGCGAGAGCGATTTGAATGGTCGATTTTCGCGTAGCCACACTCCTTTCCCCCCCCCCCCCAAACCAGTTTTGCAGCGGATTGAAGCCACGTGTGTGTGTCGACCCGACTATATCAACACTATCTGTAGCGGAATGCCTCCGAGCGAAGCTCGTGACGTCACTGAAGAAAGTGACTAAACTACAAAAAGAGTAAGCGCTTATTACTTACTCTTCCCATCCCGAATGATATGCGCCATTATCTCGTAATCGGATGCCGCAAGGGCAGTCCAGCCCAGCACGAGAGGAGGGTCTCAGCCTGAGACCCTGCAACACAAAACGGCCTATTGGCTAACTAAATTAAAACGTGACCCCTCTCCTTAAATTGCGTTCTCTCCTCCTTCTGACTTAGGAGATCTTAGGGTAAAGATGGCACACGCGTCGGCCTGCTATAGCCAATGGATATAGCTGAGATGGCCTTCTTCAGTGACGTCACGAGCTTCGCGTTTAGGCCTTCTGCTCTATAGATGGTGTTGGCTATATTCCATCCGTCATCGGACTACGGCGAAGAAGGACTTTGAGGCGCGTGTCACCGCCTGTCGACGACAGTCTGCGGCAGAGCTGCCGGATCCAGCTGCCTCAGCGGGGTCGGCGGCTGGATCACGACCGGTATCCTGCTTATGACGTCGCCGTCGTTGACCTTCAGCACGTCGTCCGCGGAGCCGTTCGAGTCCGGCCCGCCGGCCCAAACGGATTGCTTCGCTGATTCGGAGTCGCGGCTGTCCGAGGATCCCTCGGCGGACGCTATCTTGCGCAGTTTCAGGATTATCTCGACGGAGAGAAGGAGGACGAGAATGCCCAGCACGATGCAGGTCGGACCTATCACGAGCCACGGGGTCGGATCTTTCTTGAGCTTGGGGATCAGCAACCCGGAGAGCAGGAGGGTCAATCCAAGGATCAGGAGGATCGTGCCGCACACGAATATGCATATGAGCGTGCTCCTCGTCGCCGCCCTGTGGCTGTCGCCTTTCAGGTCCCGGTCGTTGAACTTGCGCCTGACGTCGGGTTCGGAGTGGATCCCTGCACCTTCGTCCGCCTCTTGGGCCCTCTGGCGTTGGTAGCGAAGCAGCAGCATGATTTTCAGCCTGTGTGGAAATTATAGCACGGATATCATTATTATTCTACGTATAAAACCCACACATGAATATTTACAAAGTGGAACCTCTCTCATAACGGACACTCTCCGTTAGCGGTTACATACCGTTAATGGACACTTTTTTCTTATTCCGCCAACGGGCTTCAATACATATTTTACTACCCATTAACGTACATCCTCAGTTTACAGACAAAATTTTTGGTCCCACAGGTGTCCGCTATCGAGAGGTACCACTGCATCCTGAAAATGATCATTTTTGCAAAAGTGTCAACAACTTCAAAGGAAATGTTTAAACGTATTTTGAAGCTCACGCAGATTCACAGTAGCCCTGTGAAGGGCTACACAATAACTGCGCAGTTTTCTGGTGTCAAACTGCGAAGTGCCGCGTTTTTTCGTATTTAGGATCCCAACTTCCCCATGTTTAAAAATCCCAATTTCTCTGTTCAGCACCCAATTTTTAGTGTTAAGAATCCCAATTTCCGGTATTTAGGATACAATTTTACCCTTATTACGGATCCAGTTTCCCGCATTTTTGCGTATAGAGGATCCCAATTCCCCGTATTTCTCCGAATAAAGGATCCCAATTCCCTTATTTAGGATCCCAATTCCCCTTATTTAGGAGCCCAATTCCCCGCATTTTCTCGGTTTTTTTAAATGAAGAAAGTCGGGGGTAGCCAGAATGAAGCGGCAGATTTCAGTCTGGCAGGAATGAGTGGTCGAGAAAATGGGTAATGGGCGGCAAGTGCCGAATTAAGATGTCGCTTTAAAGAAGTTTCGTTACAGCAACAATAAGAGCAGAGCCGCCGCCCCCCCCCCCCCAATGGTTACGAAATTTACTAACAATTTGAAACATAAATGGCAGCACACTGCATTAAGTACTCATATCTCGCACATTTAGGAGTGACCAGATTCGAAAACTGAGAAAGGAGGACATTTGCGCGCACCCTTGATAACACCCTTATAACCCTTGATAATTTCTTCAACAGATGACACCACTACACTAACAAAAAAAAAAACCCGCCACCCCAGTAAATGTCCCATTTGAAAAAGTATCTCCGCAGAGAGCAGGCAGGCCTACAACACGATACTGACAAAACATGAAAATTCAAGCATTTCCATCTTTACTTCAGAAAATGGAAGCCAGATGGCAGAAGGAACACGAAACAAGAGTACAACTCGACAACATAAATACGTTAGGGTCAAGCCGATCATGTGCCGATTCGTTAGAAATTTCGCAGAGGAATGTATACGAGGTGCATGTTGCGTTAAGTAGTAGTAGTAGTGAATTTTTCCCAGGCGCCCGAGTGGAGTGGTGGTGGTGGTATGATGCTCGTCCACCACCGTGAAGGCTGCTGTCACGGTTCCAGGTTCAAACCCCAGGGTGGACAATAGACAAGATATTTTCCCTAACGAGCTTGAGGCGACCACCGATAGACAGCGCTTTCATTTCCAACCCATCTCATTAATGGCAGCAAATTGCAATACAAGTGATATGGTCAGAGGTGGTGC